>NC_140215.1:1932500-2087500 GCF_951802725.1 Rutilus rutilus
ACAACAGGAAAATAACTTTAATGATGTAAAATTCATAAAAGACAATAGTTTCATTATTCAGCTCAATAACAGTGTCAAAGTTGATCAATTACAAAACAAATTGAGCTTCAGCTATAAATCAACTCTACAGAAGACAATTAACACACATTCACATTTAAAGATGTAGTTTCTGTGTAGACCAACATTACAATAATTATAAGACATTGCTTCGTTTGTGTATTTGGAAAAAGGCTTGAGGATTAAATGTAATTCAGTGTAGTGTGTTATCAGCATCAGGGCACGAAGAACCATGAACTCCTTCTGGAAACAACATGTTCACACTGCACATGTGTTACTGCTCACACAAACACACCACAGCAAAACAGCACTAACAAAAACACTACCAGAAGAAACGCATGTGGCATGAGGGCAGGAACTTCTCCTTTAAGGGTTTTACAGAAATAAACTCACAGATATAATGTTATGAAGCAGCCAGCGTGCCGTGACATGAACATCATCAATCACTTCCCAACAAACATGGGAAACGGTTTACATTTCCTGAGCTAAAGTGCGCACAGTTGTTCAGTGTAGAGATAAAAACACTCACTTGTGTTTGTTGAAGGCACAGTCAATCTTCTGTCGTCCAGTGAGCGTACACCGCAAACACCTGTAGCTGCTCCTGCCACTGATTCAGGCTGTGCTCAAAATGTCATTCTAGCGCACTAATCACTATTTAGTATGCATGCTGTGCACACTACATGTATGTTCTGCATGGGTACTTGGATGAAGAACTACACTAGGTACTCTATCCCACAATGCAATACACACTGCTAGGTACTCTATCCCGCAATGCACACTACACTAGGTACTATATCCCACAATGCAATGCACACTGCACTGGGTACTATATCCCACAATGCAATACACACTGCTAGGTACTCTATCCCGCAATGTACACTGCACTGGGTACTATATCCCACAATGCAATGCACACTGCACTGGGTACTATATCCCACAATGCAATGCACACTGCACTGGGTACTCTATCCCACAATGCAATGCACACTGCACTAGGTACTATATCCCACAATGCAATGCACACTGCACTGGGTACTCTATCCCACAATGCAATGCACACTGCACTAGGTTCTGTATCCCACAATGCAATGCACACTGCACTAGGTACTCTATCCCACACTGCACTGGGTACTCTATCCCACAATGCACTGGGTTCTATATCCCACAATGCAATGCACACTGCACTAGGTACTCTATCCCACACTGCACTGGTTACTGTATCCCACAAAGCAATGCACACTGCACTAGGTACTCTATCCCACAATGCATTGGGTTCTATATCCCACAATGCAATGCACACTGCACTGGGTACTGTATCCCACAATGCACTGGGTACTCGATCCCACAATGCAATGCACACTGCACTGGGTACTATATCCCACAATGCACTGGGTTCTATATCATACAATGCAATGCACACAGCACTAGGTACTGTATCCCACAATGCACTGGGTTCTATATCATACAATGCAATGCACACAGCACTAGGTACTGTATCCCACAATGCACTGGGTTCTATATCATACAATGCAATGCACACTGCACTGGGTACTATATCCCACAATGCAATGCACACTGCACTGGGTACTATATCCCACAATGCAATGCACACTGCACTGGGTACTCTATCCCACAATGCACTGGGTTCTATATCATACAATGCAATGCACACTGCACTAGGTACTATATCCCACAATGCAATGCACACTGCACTAGGTACTATATCCCACAATGCAATGCACACTGCACTAGGTACTCTATCCCACAATGCAATGCACGCTGCACTGGGTACTGTATCCCACAATGCAATGCACGCTGCACTAGGTACTCTATCCCACAATGCACTGGGTTCTATATCAATACAATGCAATGCACACTGCACTAGGTACTGTATCCCACAATGCAATGCACAATGCACTGGGTATTCTATCCCACAATGCAATGCACACTGTACCGAGGTATTGTATCCCACAATGCAATGCACACTGTACCGAGGTATTGTATCCCACAATGCAATGCACACTGTACCGGGGTATTGTATCCCACAATGCATCAGGGTATTGTATCCCAGACTGCTATGCAATTTGATTGGCAGTGTAACAGATGAACTGGACATGATTATAAGCCAGTGATTTCCTCACTTTCTTGACTTTGATTGGCCTGAATTAAAAATGCAAAATAACCATTTAGAGCTGCTGAAGAAAACTCACAATAGATGTACGTGTGTTCAATACATTTCAAATAAAACACAATGAGCATAAATGTCCACAGACAATTTAGAGCTAAGATTAGTCTCGTTTCAGTCCCTCACGCTGAGGTCTGACACACACAGCCTGTAATCAGTGTCAAGCTGCGTGTGGTTTTATATGTGCAGCGGTCACTGCTGTAACAGAGATGGTGAACTATAATGATATGACTGCTGAAGTATGAACACTTTAAAATGTAAATAAATGTTTAACGAGGACAAACAGCCTGAAACATGGCTTTCACTGCCGTTACGGTCAGCCAAGAATCTGCAGATATAAATCACACGAACCAGCGTTCTGTCGCACGTCTCACATGGAGATATGAAGCCGAGCTCATATACGCCACAGCATTTAAACACTAGTCTTGATCTAATGAAAAGGAATAAATCAGACTCTGACAGTTCAGTGAGGGAATCAGAGCTACTTAAAACCGTCGGGCTGCTTATTAAAACTAATGAAAGATGCTCTGAAACTCAATACTGTGCCTATAAAACATTCACTTCGCGGGCATTTTTTGCCCCTTTTTTTCTCTCATTTTAATGGCATAAAACCGAGATGTGTCACCGAGAACCACACGTCAGTATAAAACACTATAAATACTAATTTAAGCATGACTTCAGCATGACTACATTACATATGACTACATTAATCATCACTACATTAAAAATACATGTGCACCTGGAACAATAATCATTGTATACCATTAACATTTATTTTATTTTATTATATTTTATATATATATAATACACACAGTCACAAGTTTGGAAGCATTACTATTTTTAATGTTGTTGAGAGAAGTCTCTTCTGCTCACCAAGGCTGCATTTAATGGATCAAAAATACAGAAAAAAACTGTAATATTGCGAAATATTATTACAATTTTAAATATTGCTACTCTATTTTAGTATATTTTCAAATATAATTTATTCCTGTGATCAAAGCTAAATTTTCAGCATCATTACTCCAGTCTTCAGGGTCACATGATCCTTCAGAAATGATTTGATGCTCAAGAAACATTTTCGATTATTATCAGTGTCGCAAACAGTTTTGCTGCTTCATTTTTTTAAAATATATATTTTTTTAGGATTCTTTGATGACTAAAAAGTTTTAAAAGAACAGATTTTATTTAAAATAGAAATCTTTTGTAACAATATACACTAACGTTCAAAAGTTTGGGGTCAGAATTTTTCTTTTTTAAAGAAATTAATACTTTTATTCAGCAGGAATGTATTAAATTGATAAAAGGTGTTCGTTAAGATTTATATTGTTAGAAAATATTTCTATTTGGAATAAATGCTGGTCTTTTTAACTTTTTATTCACCAAAGAATCCTGAATAAATATCACAGGTTCTGACAAAATATCAAGCAGCAAAACTGTTTTCAACATTGATAATAATGAGAAATGTTTCTTGAGCAGCAAATCATATATGAGTGATTTCTGAAGGATCATGTGACACTGAAGACTGGAGTAATGATGCTGAAAATTCAGCTTTGATCACAGGAATAAATTACACTTTAAAGTATATTAAAATAGAAACCCATTATATTATAGAGAGAGAGAGAGAGAGAGAGAGAGAGAGAGAGAGAGAGAGAGAGAGAGAGAGAGAGAGAGAGAGAGAGAGAGAGAACATTTATATTATATATAATTTTGTAAAAAAAAAATTAAAAAACCCTGCATATTGTGCAAAGAACCCGTTTTAGTAAACAGTTTCAGTTCTGATCATTTGAACTCCAGTATTTTTGAACTTGCAAAGTGTGCTTGTTTCTATAAATCACATGTGTGTATAGAGGTGAGAAGTGTGTATTAAATCTGTTTATCTCTATCTGTTAGCGTTCCCATTCATCTCAATGAGCGTTTCTCAGCTAATGACCCTGCTGGTGTACAGGACCTGTTCTTTGAGCTGTAAATATTCTAAAATGACTCGTTACCAGCTAGGACTAACCAAACCTCCTCACACCAAACACACTGGAGAACGGTTCTGTCTGGTAACGCTGGAAATGACGCAGATCACCTTAAAGAAACACTGGAAAAGACGACGGGATGGAGAGTTAAGTCCTTTTTCAGACACTCAATATTTCAGCCAGAGTAAAAACTTTAATATTCTGCATCACATGTGCGTAATACAGCTTTAAACCAACACTCTACCTTTATAGAGGAATTATAGAGGCTTCCCGAGTGTGAGCTTCAGCATCTAGCAGAGGGTTTCTTCATTACAACAGGAACATGTTTCCTGGATGTGTGATTGAGAACAGACTCACAGAGACGTTCGGTCCAGTCCAAACCAAAGCCAGCTCCATCTGGACGAAACATCAGTGTGTTCGGGCCTGGAACTCATTCAGCTCAAGCAAACATTCATCATGCTGATAAACAATGTGACAGAAGACGGGGAAAAAAGAAACGCCAGTCCAGCTCGACCGGACCAGCTTGAAAACAGTCACACACACAACATCCGCCTGACGGAGAACGAGCAGAGACGCTCCACGCACGAGCTTTCAAGGTTTCGGCGGCAACGGGGATTGTAATACTAACAGAAATGCAACAAGGGACGTTTTAAACAAATAAAACGTCAGTTAAAACAATATTTGGAGAAGAGAAACCGGTGTGAGTAATTCAGTTCAGATAGTTTGTGGTGAGTGAGTCTTTAAAATGTACAATATGTACGAATTTTATAATAAAATATCCCTTGCACAGTGTGATATATTTCCTGCAGTTGTGTTCTTACAATATCCCAAAAGTTCCCGAAGATTTTTAATTTCAGAGAAATTCCAATTTTAAATAATGGCTCGTCCCTGTTCACTTGTCGCCTGTCAATGACGTAATATCCGCGCCTGGTTTCCGCTCGTACTGCCATAGTAACCATGGTGACAGACGTGGACAACTGCGTTACGTCTAGCGGCGCACTCACGCTGATGTTTCGTTCAAACTTTATGGATCATGGCAAGCAGACTTTGGGACAAAAGGAGAACAAAAACGAGGATCAATATCTGTGTGGCGTTTTCGAAATGCCGAGAGCTAGCGTCCGTGGCTAACTTCGACTTGACAAGAGACGCACAAATGTACATAAAACTAATCAATGTTATACAGCTCAACATGATGAAATGTTAGAATATGATCAGTGTGTTATGCTAATGTTGATCTCGCTCACTGCTAGTCTCATACAGACAAACTAACACACAGAATAACTTCAACACACTCAAATGCAGTTTAGTGTGATAGTGTAGAGCAAGAGAAACAGCGCTGCGCGTTCCCTCACAAGTTTCATTCGTCTAATAAACTGCCCTGTGAGTATTATTCAGCACTTGAGGGTAAGTTAGTTCGGCAGAATGAAATGTCCTCATCTCTTTATATCCGCGGGACTCGCGTGTGGCGCTGAGATCTGTCTCTCATTAGCACTCGCGCCCTGCTTCATTCCACAGTCATGTTAAAAACATCAGTGTATTCACTCATCCATAAACATTATTAGATCCTTCGGCATGATAACAAGTTCCATAATTCTGCTTATGCGTCATCAACCTACGCTTTTGTTATTGTAAGAGGTTAGCGACCCCTAGCGGCGAAAAAAACAAACATATTGTAGCTTTAAAGGGATAGCTCACTTTGAAATTAAATTTTGGTATGTTTTAACTTACCTCAAGGGCATCCAAGATGTAGGTGTCTTTGTTTCCGCAGTAGTTCCAATTTACACAACCACGTCCAAGTGATCTGACTTAGTCTGCGCAAGCGCCGGAAGTGATCTCTCGTGCGTGTACGTCACTCATTGTTTACACAGAACAGAGATTGTAGGTAAGACGGCTAATAGAAATGGTACTAATTTGCGCTTATCCGGGATGTTTAAACCGATGTAAAAGAAAACAATTACGTATGCACTAAGCCAGAACGCACGCACACGTCACACACCAGGAAGCGCGCGCGCCCTCAGATCACTTGGACGTGGCTGTGTACAAGAGGTAAAAACGATATAAATACTGTTCGTTTTCTCACACAAACCGCTCGTTTCGTGTCTTAGGCCATCAATGTGTACTTACGATGGGGAATTGTTTAATTTGGACTTCTCTGTCCATGCTCTTTGAGGTGGTGACCACAGACCTGCATTATATGACTGACAGACAAGAACGGTTTGACCTAAAAATATCAAAATTGAAACTACTGCGGAAACAAAGACACCTACATCTTGGAAGCCCTTGAGGTAAGCTAAAACATACCAACATTTAATTTCAAAGTGAACTATCCCTTTAATGTTCAGAGTCAGTCACTGAGAGTCTGAGTTTGATTTTTGAGTTCTGGCTCAACCAATCACGTGAGTTCACCTGTTTAACTGACCAATGACAGACATGGGAGTATCATGAGGAAACCTGTTTGAAAACAGTCATTTTTGTAACAGTGTAACACTTTAAAACAATCATGTTATAGAGCAGTTATGTCATATAAAGGATTTATACCCTCCAAAAACAATGCAGTCATAAATGTAAGATTTATGCATTTGAATTGTATATAAGATTTCTATCCATTTGGATTACAGAGATTTAACAAACAAACTAATGAACTTAAGGTCATGCATAAATGAAACGGGTCGGATTTCTGTACTCTATTAACTGTTTAACTATTTCTACCCATTTGATTTGATTAAAATAATCATATTTTCAAAATGCATTTATTAAAATTATTGTAAAATTTCTTTGTTAATGTGAATTAGCTGTGAAACAAGCAATATTCAGAAATTATACAAATACACAGAATATTATACAGAATACAAACAAATTATTGATGATAAATATATTAAAGCACATTCAGTTTATTAGTACAGAAATCGCACATGTTTTATTTATGCATGACCAACAAATATGCACCGCATTACGTTTATTAGTTAAAGTTAAAACGGCGTAATCCAAATGGATGGAAATTTTATGTGCAATTCAAATACATGAATCTTAAATTTAGGCATAAATATTTTTGCAGTAAATGATCAAATCAAACCACGTCACTAATCTAATCACAGACCAGTTTAATTGAGTTAATGATTGAAACATAAAACATCAAATTCATTATTTCAATGTATACAAAAATAAATTAAATTGCACTGTATAAAATGTTCTGTGAAACACAAAAGACGACGTTTGGCAGAATGTCAACGCCACTGAAGTATCATAACCCTCCAGATCTCAGATTCATCTATGATTCGACTCCAGGAGACTTCAAATACAGTGCAACGTTCTTTTAGGAGCTTGATAGTGTAAAATCATCCAGTTCAGTGTGAAAACAGCATTCAGCACAATATTTCCCAGAAGAAGAGGAGGGAATGAGCGTGTTATGGGCGTGTTATGTATGAGTTGTGGGCGTGTTATGGACGTGTTGTGAGCGTGTTATGGGCGTGTTGTGGGTGTGTTGTGGGCGTTATGGATGAGTTATGGGCGTGTTATGGCTGTGTTGTGGGCGTGTTGTGAGCGTGTTATGGATGAGTTATGGCCGTGTTGTGGGCGTGTTATGGGTGAGTTATGGGCATGTTATGGGCGTGTTGTGGGTGAGTTATGGGCGTGTTGTGGGTGTGTTGTGGGCGTGTTGTGGGTGAGTTGTGAGCGTGTTATGGGCGTGTTGTGAGCGTGTTGTGGCTGTGTTATGGCCGTGTTGTGGGCGTGTTATGGCCGTGTTGTGGGCGTGTTATGGGCGTGTTATGGGCATGTTATGGATGAGTTATGGGCGTGTTATGGGTGTGTTGTGAGCGTGTTATGGGCGTGTTGTGGGCGTGTTGTGGGTGTGTTGCGAGCGTGTTATGGGTGAGTTGTGAGCGTGTTATGAGCGTGTTATGGCCGTGTTATGGGCGTGATATGAGCGTGTTATGGCCGTGTTATGGCTGTGTTATGAGTGTGTTATGAGTGTGTTATGGGCGTGTTATGAGTGTGTTAAGAGCGTGTAAGCATGCCCAGATTGAGCAGGATGGAGCTGAGGTTGATGTTGAGGAAGGCTTGAGAACGGTCAGCGGTTCGGTGCATCTCCTGCAGCAACAAATGCAGCGACGACACTTCAAACAGACGCTTGTTCTTCCTGCAACCAAACAGAACACCACAGCTGAACCTCCCAATACACACATGACCTACAGCTGATCCCTCTTCAACAGGACTGACAGGAAGAAGGTTTTCCAGTGAAGTCCCCTCGTGCGAGGATAATGTGAAAAAATTACATTATGAATATTGTGTAAAATATTATTTGCAAAATATTTCGTGTGTTACATTACATCATTGCATTTTTTAACTACTCAGTATAGTACTGTACTGATATGTGTTATTTATTTATTTATTTAAATCAAATGTTTTTTTCTTTTAGTTATTTATTATTTACTTAAATATTTTATTTATTTGCATTAATTTCAAAATGCATTTGTATTTTTATTAATTTATTAGTTATTTGAATCAAATGTGATCATTTTTTAAAAGAATTTTATTTTAAATCAAATGTATTTAATTATTTTCTTTTTTTTGATTTTTTATTTTAATTTACTGTATTCAAATATATTAATTTATTAACTATTTAAATCAAATGTGATTTATTTTAATATTTTTATTTTTAAATCAAATTTATTTATTTAGTTGATTGGTTTAATCTTTTTTTTATTTAATGTAACAAATATTTATTTATTTATTTAACTTCATTAACTTAGTTATTAGAATCAAATGTGATTTATTTTAATCAATTTCTATTTTACTCAAATATATTTATTTATTTAGTTAATTGGTTTAATCTTAATTTATTATTTATTTAAATAATTGTTATATTTATTTAAATTCATTTGATTCAAATGTATTAATTTATTAGTTATTTGACTCAAATGTGATTTATCTTATTCTTTTTTTATTTACAATTAAATGTAATTATTGTGTTAGTTAATTGGTTTAATCTTAATCTTATTTATATTTATTATTATTTCAATGTTTTTTTTATTTGTATTTTTTTTTTTTACAATGTGTTCATTTATTACTTATTTTAATCAAATGTGATTTTTTTTTTTTTTTTTTAAATGTGTTTTATTTTATTTAGTTAGTTCATTAGTTCAACCTTATTGTTATTATTTATTTATTATTACACAGTTTTTCTCTAAACGTTTGTCCCTTGTGGCCCCTTGCGGGTCCCTGGACCCGTTTGAAACCCCCCGTGTTAGAGGAGGAGAGACTGACCGGATACTGGAGAGCTTCTGGAGGAGCATGAGCATCTTCTCCATCAGTGACGGCTCCACACGAGGGTTACGGAGGAACATCGAGGCGCAGCGGAAGAAATCTTCTGTGCTGCACTGATCTAGAAAAGCCGACAGCAACCCTGATGGACAGAGGAACATCAGTCAGGGATTCTCATTGTGAAAAAATCTGTAATACTGTCACTTTTTTTCATGGATGGATGCACTTTTATGATAGACAGATGCGCTTTTATGATGGACGGATGCACTTTTATGATGGATAGATGCACTTTTATGATGGACAGATGCGCTTTTATGATGGACCGGATGCACTTTTATGATGGACAGATGCACTTTTATGATGGACAGATGCGCTTTTATGATGGACCGGATGCACTTTTATGATGGACAGATGCGCTTTTATGATGGACCGGATGCACTTTTATGATGGATGGATGCACTTTTATGATGGATGGATGCACTTTTATGATGGATGGATGCACTTTTATGATGGACGGATGCACTTTTATGATGGATGGACGCACTTTTATGATGGATGGATGCACTTTTATGATGGACGGACGCACTTTTATGATGGATAGATGCACTTTTATGATGGACGGATGCACTTTTATGATGGATAGATGCACTTTTATGATGGACGGATGCACTTTTATGATGGACGGATGCACTTTTATGATGGATGGATGCACTTTTATGATGGACGGATGCACTTTTATGATGGATAGATGCACTTTTATGATGGACGGATGCACTTTTATGATGGACGGATGCACTTTTATGATGGACGGATGCACTTTTATGATGGACGGATGCACTTTTATGATGGATGGATGCACTTTTATGATGGACGGATGCACGTTTTTAAGCTTCAATCTGTTGGTTGCAATCCACTGCCATTATAAAGCTTGGAAGAGCCAAGGATACTTTTTAATATAACTCTGATTGTATTCGTCTG
The DNA here is from genome assembly GCF_951802725.1 of Rutilus rutilus. Lineage (NCBI taxonomy): Eukaryota > Metazoa > Chordata > Actinopteri > Cypriniformes > Leuciscidae > Rutilus > Rutilus rutilus. The sequence continues at coordinate 1,942,944 of NC_140215.1, forward strand.
AAAGAAGAAAGTCATATACACCTAGGATGACTTGAGGAAGAGTAAACCATGAAATGAGATTTTCATTTTAAAGTGAACTAATCCTTTAATTTCTGAACTTCTGCTTGCTGGTCCGACCTCTCTCACAGGTCTCAGGTCGTCTGTTAAAGTCTTTAGTCTGAGCTGATTTAGGACACATGGAGCACATTAAAGCTTCGACCAGACAACCACAGCTGACCTTGAGACGTGACCTCCCACTCCACCCTTCACACGTTCACATAATTATCCTCCTGTAAAGCTCCCTAATTGCCAGGCCAGCTCACTGTAAAGTGCTCGCGCTACACACGTCTGTTCAGTGTCACGCGTAAGAAAGCGAAAGGCACATTCCTGGCCCTTCTCGTAAACGCACTCACTTTACGATTCGTGAGTGTTTTTCACCAGCTCACAGTCCACCGGGCCTGAACATGAGCAACACCACATCAAAATCACATCAGTGACCCGATACTGTACACCGCCGTTACACTGGGATGGGAATTTAATTAAACCTAACTGAAGTGAAGAGTGCTTGGGGGTCCATGAAAATGTAAAAAAAATAAGATTAAACTAAAAAAAGTTTATTAAGTTGAAATAAATAAAAACAACTAAATAAAACATTTGATTAAAATTATTAAAATTATAATTTATCTAAATAAATAAATAAATAAATTCAAATTGATTTAAATAAATATATTTTATTAAAATATATTTATTTAAAAAAAATTAAAGACCGAAACAAATAAAAAAAATTTTCAATAAATAACAAATAAACAAACATTTATTTAAATAAATAAAACTACTTAAAAACATAAATGCATTTTATTAAAATAATAATAAAAAAAAATTATATAAAAAACGCAATTTGATTTAAATAAATAAATAATTGGATTAAAACCAAAAAATTTATTAAATTAAAAAAAAAAAATTTGCAATGCAAATGATGTACGAAGTACGATTACAGTATTAACTGGGTCTTTATACTTAAAAAATATATATACAGTTACCTTTTAAATTTTAGGATTTTAGGAAGATCATATTTGGGAGCCCGTGACATTAAAAGACCATCATCCGAGTTGATGAGTCTAACATCAACAGCAGATTTACATGACTTCAGTATAGAGGACATCACACAGCAGCGTCTCAATGGCACGTGACTCACGTGACTCTGAGCTCATCTGTATCAGGACACCTGTGGACCGAGCCAGCAGACCGGGACTCCCTCCTCTCAGCAGAACCAGAACCACCGGCAGAGCCTGGTACTCCAGGAACAGCGCCTGTCCTTCATCGGTGCGCACCGCACACGCCAACACGTCTACAGCCTGAGCCAGGACGTCCACTACAGGAGAAGTAGTCAAGTCACCTTCATTTATACAGCGCTTTAACAATATAGACTGTTTCAAAGCAGCTTTACAGTGATAATTGGAAATTAAGAAGCAGAGATTGTTTAGGCTTTACAGCAGCTCTAGAATAAAGTTATTGTCCAGATAAAGTTAGTTTTGATTGATTCACTTCCGTTGAAGAAGAAGAAGAACAACAGACGTCATACATCACAGACTGCGTCAGTTCAGAGAAATAATGATGCAACATCGACGCCGTTATCGAACTAAACTGAATCAACACTGAACACACTCGAGCTGAATAATAACAGAAGAACTAATCTTTGGGGTTTGGACTGAAGGAGTTTGAGCTCCTTCTGTATGATTTTAGGGACAAATCGGGTCCATCGGAGACGTCCAATAGATTTATTAGGCGCCGAAAGAACATCACACACACACATGTTTGGACACACACGTTTGGACACCAATCACCACTGGAACATCTCAGAGTAAAACTGGGATCTGTGAAAGATGAGACACCGGTGTTTTGCCAGATGAGAAGTTTATCTATGCATCATCTTTTTACTCTTTTAATTAATTTTATAACTGTTTTAATTTTCCTTGCTTTTATTTTGTGGTTATTTTAATTCCTTTCTGTGTAAAGCACTTTTAACTACCATAGTGTATGAAATGTGCCGTATGAATAAACTTGCCTTGCCTTGAATAATGACTCTACTGTTATACCTGCATTACACTCGTTTCATAATGAACTTTACAGTTATTAAACTGAACTAAATCAACACTGATCTGAATGCTAACACTGTCTTTTTAAAGCTGAGTTTCTCATATTTGATGACGTTTGCATCCCTGATTCTGTTATTTTCCTGTTTATTACTGTGAAGCTGCTTTGAAACAATCTGTAGCATTACTGAAATAAAGACAACACAATATTCTACATGAAAATATATAAATAAAACACAGAATCATTCATATTTAGCACTGCAATATAAATGCACTTTTCAAGGAATGTTTATTTATTTTTGTATGATAAACCGTATTCTACTATATTCATCTAATTCTGCTCCTCCAGTAAATGTGTCTTGATTTAAGAACGTTTAGATATTTGTGCTGGAAAACAACAGGATGATTTGCATCTTTTGAAGTGCAACATTTAATGCCATAAGACTTTCTGATTGAAGACTTTAAGACCTCCAGTAGAATAGAGACTCGTGTTAATGAGATGTTTTAGACATTAATGCAGCTTCAGTTATTTACACTGACTATAAGAATGTTCACGACTTCAACATTATTCATTTCCATGATGCATCTCCGATTTTTCTATGACTTTTGGTGTCAGAAATAAACTATTAGTGTGTTTTTTTAAGCATGTAAAGTATGAGATGAACAGCAGACTCGTGTACAACACTGCCATCTGCTGCAGACACAGGCAAACCATGTCACAGAGAGAGAGAGCAGAGGTCAAACATGCACAGAATGAGCCTAAACGTGAACCTACAACAACTGCTCATCATCACGAGCAAGTGTGTGTGTGTGTGTGTGTGTGTGTGTAATATATTTATTCATATATATATATATATATATATATATATACCTAACCCATACATATATACACATTAGTGGGCAAAAGTGATTTCCAGCCTAAAAAAAAATGTACATCTTCGTTAAAAAAAAAAATTCTTCAAAATCTTTGTTCAAATATTACTAAATATTTTGTAGTCATATTGCGCAGTTGTGCTTGGAGTCGATTGCTTTATTAGTGATAATGACGCAATGCAACATGACAAATTGTGCCGCCATCATTTTGTACAAAGAAATTATGAACACATGCAAAAACAAGAGAACCAATGAGATATTAATAACTGATTATGTTGCAATCAATGCTTGTTTTTTCCTCTGAGCTTTTTGTTTTTCTATGCATTTGTTTTGTATAGTTAAATAAAAATCTGTTTGAGTTATTTGCCAAATGATTTTGTCAGATAAATACCTTAACCAAGTTCTTCCCTCATATTTAAAATATATATATAAAAAAAAACAACTAATATTTTCCTGATATTTTGATGGTTTAATTGAACTTGTTAATAATTAAAACGAAGTTGCTCATTTGCACATTTAATGATATTAATGCATATAGTGATTGTCTATTTATCTTTACATTTTTATAAACAATTTAATTAATCGGTATATATGATTACAAAAAGATACAACTTTTGATTTCAATAATGTATTAGTAAATGTTGAAATTAACATTAAGTAAGATTAATAAATGCTTTAGAAGTATTTTTCATTGTTAGATCATGTTAACTAATGCTGGAATCTTATTGTAAAGTGTTACCAGAGAGAAAAAATATATTCTTTTTGCACAATATGAAAACACTAAATGCTCTGCATGATAATCTCTGTCCTATCTTTCCCTGAGTGATTCTTGTCTATTAGACTCATTTCAGGACATTATTGCCCAGACTTGTTTGACCTCGCCTTGTTTCCGCCTTTGCCTTTTGGTTTGTTTAGTTGGGGACATTTCATTTAATATTCAACAATAATATTGATCTGCCGGCACTGACACCATTATATGAGAACTGAACTGAGCTGGATGATGACATCACGGTTTACTCCAGAGTGGCTATATATATATATATAATTAACTAAATTAATAACTTTTTTGCAAAAAAAATGAAACATCACTGAACTTACTTAAGCTGGACTGTGACGCTATTTTCTTCTGGAAACAAACTTTGTTGCATTATTTTCCTGTTATCTCTGTAAAGCTGCTTTGAAACACTCTCTGTATTGTAAAAAGCGCTGTATAAATAAAGCTGACTCGACCTTGACTGATGGTTTTGATGATGATGAGGCTGCACAGAAAGCGTGTGTGAAGACAGGAGCTCTTAAACAGTGGACACACACGCGGGCGAGCCGGGTCACATGACCCTCGAGACACCTCCTCACCCAGCCTCCTCAGCGTGGAGGTCAGGACAGCGTGCTGGAAGAGAGAGAGCGAGATGTGGCGTTAAAACACACACCACCGCAGGCACTGGGGCGTCCGTCTGCCTGCCTGCATGAAATAAACATCTAATAATAATACATTAGGAAACGTGTAAATGCTTTTTACAAAACTTCAGACAAAGCTAGTTTTTGGACATGCAGCAGACAAACAATGTGTAAAACTTATGATTTAAGCAGCTTCCTTTGATCGAAAGCATGTGGAAACTGAACTGTGAGAGATGATGATGATGAAGATGAAGATGAAGATGATGAAGAAGCATCTCCTGCCTCAGATTGCTGAGCTCTTAAAAACACACAGGGTTGTTTGACTTAATATTATTTTTTTTAATTTTTTTTTCTCATTATTATTGGACTTTATTTTATTTTATTTTTTTATTATTGTGTTTCTGTTTAAGTGAAAATAATTTAAAAAACACACGTTGCACTTTCATAATGTGCAGCTAGGCAGTTTTTTAATTAGAGATCGATCAATATTAAACAATTAAAATTAAAATATAACCGATTACTGATTATTTGTCCGTTTATATGTCCGATAATCGGTATGCAGAATCAATATGTAGTTTTACTTCCGTTTTGTTCAATTATTGTGATCTTCATATCACAATAATAATAGCATGACATGCTTTTTTACAACAGCAGCAACAATTATTATGGGTGGTGTGGTGCAATGGATAAGACACATGCCTTTGGTGTGAGAGACCCGGGTTCGAATCCACTGTGAGACACCAATGTGTCCCTGAGCAAGACACTTAACCCTAGTTGCTCCAGAGGCGTGCGACCTCTGACATATATAGCAATTGTAAGTCGCTTTGGATAAAAGCGTCAGCTAAATGAATAAATGTAAAAAAAAAATTAAATGTATTATCAATAGGCAAAATAAATTGGCAAAGTCTAATGTTTTCAAATGGAGAACATAAATTGCAAACTACAGTCTGAAACCAAAGTTTAGCTGTTGTTTATTAAGCGAAAGAGTAAAGACAACACGTTCACTGGAATAATTATACATGGTCAGGAAAGAAACTAACAAAAACAGTGAAGACACTACATTAGGGTCCATTTCGAATGGCATTTTACGAGAATAAAAAAAAAAAAAAAAAGTACATATCGGTAAAACCGATTATCGGTCAATTTTAAGGGGATAGCTCCAAACCTTAAAGGCTTTTGTTCATTTTTAAAACACAAATTAAGATATATTTGAGTGCTCTATGTATGTTCACTGATCAATTTAAATAAAGGCCTAAATTTAATCTGTTCATCATATAAAGCTATCGTGTCTCTTCAGAAGACTTGGATTAAACGGCTCGATTCATACATATTTATTTTTTTATCTCTTTATGAACGTTTTTGAAGTGTAGCCATAACAGAAATCTTTCAGATTTAAAAGTTTTTAAAAGCTTTGTTTCTCCAATCACAACTGATTGCATTCGTTCTGCCATTTGTTGATAAAGTCAGATGGTAGTTTAGCGTATGATGGGCAGCGTTGCACAAAGTACACAACTTCCTTACTTGAGTGAAAGTACAGATACTTTTGGTCAAATATTACTCTGTTACAAGTAAAAGTTGTAAAGACTTATTATTACTTAAGTAAAAGTACAGAAGTACTCATTTTTAAAAAAGTACTTAAGTATCAAAAGTAACAAGTAAATGTCAATGCACTGTTTTATTATTGTTGCATTGTTGTATGTAATACTTACAGTACATTATGCCTCTGAATCTATGCCTGCATACCCTCATATCAATATCACATTTATTTCTAGAACACAGTTCCAGTAGTGGGATTGAATGTGAGATTTAATAAGTGCACTCAATAACGTCCACAATGGTTTCGGACACCCAAATAATTCCCCATTTAAAGTTTTTTGGATTTTAGTATGAATATGTCAGCCTTACAGTTATCTATAAGCTGGTATGCTCCAAAACAATGACAAAATTCACATTTAGAAGACCAAACCCAACGCTGAAAATGAAAATCAGGTTGATGTCAGAATTCAACATCAGATTGACGTTAATCTCCAACGTTGGAGAGACGTTGTATTGTGGTTGAAAATGAAAATCGGGTTGACGTCAGAAACCAACACCAGTCGAGTTCTGACGTCAACCCGACTTTCATTTCCAACTAAAATCATCCCCTGATTGACGTTACTACTTTCTAACTCAAGGAGCTTGACAGAAATGTAGTAAAAAGTACAATATTTGTCTTTCAAATGTAGTGAAGTTAAAGTAAAAAGTTTCCAGAAAAAAATAATACTCAAGTAAAGTACAGATACTCAAAAAGTGTACTTCAGTACAGTACTCTGGTAAATGTAGTTTGTTACTGTCCACCTCTGATGATGGGCCGCGGGTGTGTTTGGTACCTGTGTGCTGCGCTCCAGAAGCATCAGACAACAGTAGATACAGCGGATCAGAGACAGCAGGAGAGACGACTCCATCACTGACGCCTGATGAAGATGCTCCACCAGCACTGGCAGCGCCTGACAACATCACAATAATCACAGGATATTACTTTACAATCACCACAGGATATTACTTTACAATCACCACAGGATATTACTTTACAATCACCACAGGATATTACTTTACAATCACCACAGGATATTACTTTACAATCACCACAGGATATTACTTTACAATCACCACAGGATAATACTTTACAATCACCACAGGATATTACTTTACAATCACCACAGGATATTACTTTACAATCACCACAGGATAATACTTTACAATCACCACATGCACAATTATCATACATTTATTTAAGTACGATATTTTTAGGGATGTCCCGATCCGATCCACGTCATCTGTATCGTGCCTATACTGGCCCAGAACACTAGATCGGATATCGGAGGGGAGAAAAAATATATATCCGATACCTATGATCCGATACCTATTAGGGGTGGAACGGTACGTGTATTCGTATTGAACGTACGTTCGGTACGTGCGTCACGGTTCGGTGCATGGATTTACACGGAGAATACACGGTATAAAAATAAATAAAACTCGCATGCACATTAATTAATGTAATGCGGAACTACTGTTAGATACGCGCATAGACATATGCGGGTTCTTTAGGGACACCTAATCTGTAGCCCCGCCTTAGCTCTGAACACGCGTCTATTTCGCTTCAAACGCTCACTTTATTATTATACGCGCGAATGGATTCAAACTGTTCAAGCATCGAACTAGACGCGGTAGACGTGAATTTGACGCTCTATTCGCGTTTGGTGTGAACGCAGCAAAATGAACAGGCTGTGATGTCAAGATTGCAATGCTGAAATGTGTGTGTGTGTGTGTGTGTGTGTGTGTGTGTCAGAGAGAGAGAGAGTGAGGCACGGGCGCGATCGAACAGTGGAAACAAAAACATACTCCGTCATTTTGTTCAAACAGGACATCATTAAAACTGCAAAAAGTGTTTAGCCTACTTATATTTGTGTAAAACACAACATTGTGCTTTTGTCAAACTATAAACTCTTGTCAAACTGTAACCTACAACTGTCACCCAACCAAAATCACACACACACACACACGCTGTTTAAAAGCAAAAATTCTCTCATCTTTTGGACATTCATCATATTACATTGGTTTTCATTTCTTGTCCTAAAACAGAGCACTAATCTGTTTATTTTTAAGTTACACATTCTGCATTGATTAAAAAAGAAAATCAAATGTGTTTTAAAAAAGTAGTATTATTTTATACAGAAATAAATTATTTATAATTCAGATGAGAATAACGTTAAAGTTAATTAAAATTTTAAGGAAACAAATATATTGCTCTGAAATAGCAAATTAATTTTAAATTCATTCAGGTACAATTACCAAACATATCTCAAGGTCTTTTGAATTAAGGGTGGCAGTCTTTCATTATCAGCTGTGGTTGTGGACTATATACTGCAGAAGTATTTGTTCTCCATTTGAGTGAGATGTTTTTATGTGGCTAATTGAGCAAAGTGCTTCCATATATTTTATATTAGTAGTATTAGTTCAAGAATAAAATAAAAATATCGGATTGATATCGGTATCGGCAAATAGCCAAAGCTGCGGCATCGGCATCGTATCGGAAGTGAAAAAGTGGTATCGGGACATCCCTAGATATTTTCAATGACATTTGAGAGCTTTCTGATCCCTTCATAGACAGCAATTTAATTACCACTTTCAAGGCCCAGAAAGGAAGTAAAGACATTGGTAAAATAGTCCATGTGACTAAAGTGGTTCAAATGTATGTTATGAAAACAAAAATAACAACTTTATTCAGCAATTTCTTCTCTTCTGTGTCTCAGTAAACACAGTTAAGCACTTCCTGGTTCTGCGTCAGAATGCCGGCTCATTATTGGTTCGTTATTGGCTCACTGGCTCATTCATGGCTCATTATTGCTCATTATTTCATTTGCCATGAAAATAACGTCATGCTTTTTACTGATCATTAAAACCGGCCTCATTTATAACACTTTACAAGACGACCTCATTTGTCACCATTGGTTACTGCATTAACTACAGTAACATAAACTAACCAGAAGCAATATATATATATATATATTTTTTTTTTTTACATCATTTATTAACCTTTTGTTAATGTTCACGTTAGTTTACAGTGTATTAACTAATATTAGCAGATGGTGTTTTGTTGTAGGAGTTTTCTGTATGTTGTAAGATATGTTTATGTTTATGTATATGTTTGCATGTACAGTATACGTAGGTGGCATGTGCATGTATAGGAATGTTACGTTTATTTGTGCATGCATGTGTACATATGTATGTATAAAATGCATATATAGTTAATACGTTTGTTTTTTGTTTGCATAAGGAAAATACGGAGGATCTTTGGATTTGATTCTGTTAAGTTTATCAGTCCTCTATATATTTCTCCAATCTCTCAATTTTTTTGTCAATGTTAAGATTAACATTAATTAAGACTAATAAATCCAGTAGAAGTATTGTTCATTTTTTTAGTTCATATTAACTAATGTGGTTAATAAATGTAAACGAATGAAACCTTATTGTAAAGTGTTACCATTTAATTTTCATTACACAAAACAGAAAACTTGAAATGTGATCTGGACAGGTTTTCATGAAGTGTAAGACATGGACATTGACAAACCTTGGCACATCTCTCATGCAGTGACGGGCGTAGTGTGTTCGTGAGGTTTGACCCGTCTCCGACCTCTACGAGCTGACCGTCCACGACCCAATCCAACAGAACCGCCAGCAGCTTCACTGACGGCCCGGATACAGCGGCCTGACAAACACACAAAACAACAACCCAGCTTACAAAACTATGTTCTGATGTTCTCAGTTTTGTTGTCGTCATTTTTTCTCGTTTAAGCGAAGGTTACCAAAAACATTAATGGTATATTTCATTTTAACATGTTACAAACATTATGGGGACATTCGGTTTTGAATATGTTAAACGTTATGAAACAAGTAGTAATTTTTAAAACATTAGATCGACGTTTAATGAATGATGTATAAATTATTTTTTTTGTTAATGATTTCAGAATGTTATTAAAATCGCGTTCTTTTGCTTGAGGTAAATTCAAGGTAAACTTACAGCATGTCTTCAAAACTCGATGAAAAGCAGAGGAATGATGAAGTTTGATGCTTTGTTTTGAGGTAATAAGGGCGTTTACAGGTTCGCGTTCCTTTACGTGGACGATTAGCATGTGAATCACTCGTGTGCGCGTGGGTGTGGTCACATCAGAGATAATGAGCACGCGCTTGAGAAACTGTACGTCTCGTTGCTTTCGTACGGATCAATCAAACAAAGAATATTTGTTTTTGATATTTAAGGGGTGGTATAATGCCCTTTTCACAAGATGTAAAATAAGTTTGTGTCCCCAGAGTGTGTGTGTGAAGTTTTAGCTCTAAATACCCCACAGATATTTTGGAGTCAGACAATGATGGAGAGACTCAAGAAGAAGTGACAACATGTAGAAGCAACAGGACATTTCTGAATGGTTAGTTGATGAATTTATGTAGCTGATGTGTAGTTATCTTCTAAGTCATTGATTAGCATATTCTGTCTTGATAATCTATAAATGGCGTTTCAGGGGGCGGGGTTTATGTAAATTCTAGGGTTGGTGATGTCACTAACCCGGGAGGAATGTGGTGTAGTCTCTACCAGCCGTTTGTTGTAGTCCTTAAAAAGCCATTTCTTTAAAAGCAAATATCTCCCTTTGCTCTGAACTTTGAGCGTTGTAACTTTGCAGATGGTGTTTATGCTCAAACAGCAACATTACACACTAACTAAAGTTAGAAAAGTCAAATCATAATAAATCAACCACCCCTTTAATTACTTAATTTAATAGACACTTCAAGCTTTCTAAAGACATATGTCTGTGTGGCAAGTATTCGCTGAGTTACAGGTCATTTTCTGTCGCGTTTCAGAATGAACTTCACACTGAGAGAGACGGCAGAACGCGCATCGTGTTTATTTTCTTACATTTTGTTGTTATTGTGAGTGTACACAAATAAAAGTAGACATTTAATAGTTTTGAATAGTTATTTGAGCCTCTTTCACACTGATAAGAATTAGGGATGCACGATAATGCATTTTGGCCGATATTCGATATGCCGATATTTTCAAACTAATTTTGTCCGATGCCGATACCGATACCGATACCGATATATACACCGATACCGATGATGGTCATCTTTCTATGTTATGTCTGTTTTATGTCAATAGTGTCTTTTAAGCCTAATTGGGCTGGGCACGTAAGTGCAAGACACTTTAATAAAAAATCAATTCAATATACACATTTTCCCCCTGATATATTTACACTTTAATTTTACTGAAGAGAAATCCAAGTCTCTCTCCTGTACTACCTTTACTGTATTACACTCATGTGTTGTAGATAAGGCAATACACAAGACAAACAAAACAACATTTGATTCTACCATAAATGTATAATTTTACAAATGTAGACAGACATTCACCCCTGAAAAATAGGTAAATTATTTATGCCATTGCCACAATTTATTTTTAAGTTCAGACTTTAAACTTCAGTCCTTAGAAGTAAAATAAATAGAAAAAAAAATTCAAATAAAAAAAATTACATCTTCTCCTACTTGAACAGGTCTACCAAATGCTCCCCTGTTTTCGGTGCTGATGCGGTGGTGACCCGTTCATGTACTGTAACATGTAAGGGTGGCGCTGCCAATAAAGCAACTAAAAGTTGTCACAGAGAAGCGCAAAAGTAATGATTATGAATATGTCAAATATAGCAAGGAGACATTTTAATTGTTTATTAATAAACAAGTGTTTTCTGTGTCGGCTGCAAAGATGAAGTTGACTGACTCGCAATCTTCGGAGTAGGCTCGCGAGTCTCTCAACTTCATCTTTGCAGCCGACACAGTGAACGCGCCAGGGAGAAATGCACATTTCGGATTACATAGTTTTCTTTCGTTTTGAATTGTTATGTTTAAAAAATATGATTTCAAACGTTCTGTAGATAATAGATATATTTATCAGGTCTGTGAGGCAAGTAAGCTATGCTGAGTTTCGTTTCATTTATGAGACGAACTCCAGTTCACGCGCGCGCCTCTGTGTCGTGATATCTATTATCTGGTTTACTTATTATTTATTAGGCTAAATCCAGGCAATTGGTTGATAAAACATTTTTTAAAATTAAGATACAATTAATACAAAACGAAATTCACTTAGAAAGGCTTTGTGCTTTCTGTTTGAGGTCTCTGTGGAAGTTTTAAAGCAGTCTCTATCAGTGCCGCTTTCAGAGCGCTCACGTCCGTAACCGAGAACTGTCACTGTTTTTCCTCATAAATGCGAACACGAAAAATAAAATAAAATGAATATTTTATGCTCTGTGGAGAGCATAGTAGCTTGGAGAGTTTACATAAGTAAGCTACAGGACATCGTCTTTCGAAACATGACCTGCACGAAAGAGAAAAAAAAATACTGCGGCATTCTACCCAGCACTTCTGAAAATGCACTTGCGAATGCGTCTCCGTCCCCAGCACATCTCAAACCAAACTGACGCTCATGCTAGAAATGCCTCCACATGTTGGAAGTTTAAGTTGCTGGCACTCATGCTATGTTCACGGTCGTCACGTGCACATAGGAAACACGCCACCCTATCGGCAAGGCTCATCGGCAGAAATATTCATATCGGCCGATGCCGATGATCGTCATTTAAAGCTTTTATCGGCCGATACCGATGTTGTGCCGATATCATCGTGCATCCCTAATAAGAATAAAAGCGAGGCGGTCACGCCGGCCGATCCCTGGGGGTTAAAGGGGTCACGACATGGATTTTCCTTGAGGTTCAGGAACAAACACTATTTTTACTGGAAGAACGTTTGAAAGAACATTGACAGAATGTTTCATTATTGATGTTAAAGCGCCACAGGAGCCCCACTTATCTTCAGTAGCCACTGCCATTACAGTTTCCCAGCATGCCAGTGACTATTCTGATTGACTGGTCCAATCACAGGTTGCTGGTGACAGCAGCTCAGCTTCATCAACACACACTCGTTAAATCAAGCCCACGACTGTGAACTGAGAACAGCGTCGTGGATGGTCTGCGTTTGACTCACCTTTCCTGCTGCCTTTGACGGAGGATTTTCTGGTTTACAGGCTTTGGGAACAGCAGTTTCTCGGCCCCTGTGTGTCGTGAAGGACTCGTACTTTCTCTGTGAGAACAAAAACACAGATCAGGTTTATATTAGTGATGCACGAGCTCAAAGCTTCAGCAGAGAAGAGCAGGTTTCTAAGTTCACTTGTTCTAAATATATATTCACTACCGATCAAAAGCTTGGAATCATAATCATCATCTGAAAGAGTCTTTTCTGCTCATCAAGGCTGCATTTATTTAATCAAAAATACAATAAATTGTGAAATATTATTACAATGTAAAACCGCTGTTTTCTATGTGAATATACACTAAAGTGTAATTTATTCCTGTGATCAAAGCTGAATTTTTCAGCATCATTACTCCAGTCTTCAGGGTCACATGATCCTTCAGAAATCAGTCTGATATGATGATTTGACGCTCAAGATTATTATCAATGTTGAAATTTCATACTGGTTTTGTGGAAACAGTCATACATTTTATTTTTTCGGATTCTTTGATGAATAGAAAGTTCAAAAGAACAGTGTTTATTAGAATCTTTTCTAACATTATAAATGTCTTTACTGTCACTCTTGATCAATTTAATGTGTTCAAAAATATGAATTACTCTTTAAATCTTGCTTACACTAAACTTTTGAATGGTAATGCATCATAGTTTCTACAAAAATATGAAGCAACAAAAACTGTTTTCAACATTAATAATAATAAAACCGTGCGAGTGCCCGTCACGTACCTGCAGGTTCTCCAGCCGAGCTTGAACTTTCTGAGACTGACATTCCAGCTTTCTGTTCTGCTCACTGACCTCATTAATCTGAGCAAACAAACTCTCGTTACTCATCACCACAGACAGAAACACACACGCAGCACTGTAACATCAGCACTGAGCGCTGTATACAGTATATACAGTGTGATGACGACAGACACCAGATTTATCTCACACTGCCAGCGCAAGTTCTTTCACGTCTTCTTGCGCTGGAATGTTTAAAGGGATACTTCACAGATTAGCATTAAGCTTTGTATCAGTAGAAACCCGGCAGTATTTTCGGGTGACCGTGCTTCCCTCCCTCATGTCCCCCTGAGACCAGAGATTTCTGTATCGTGTGTCTGGAAAAAACCCTCAGATGACACAAAAATTGTCATTTAGCTCATCAGAGGCTCTTTTGTCCAGAGGTGAGAGACTCCAGCCAGTAGGAGGAGCTCATCCCGCATGTGTTCAACCCGCCCATAGGGGGATCTCACCATAAAACACCGTCTCAGTTTCGAGTCGACTAGTAGCCTAGCTGTATCATTTCTCCCGATACTGCCCTCTGTAACCGGTGGGCGTGGCTTGGGAGTGGCCTCGTAGGGCAGCGAAGCAAGTGCATTCTGGGAGTTGTTGTCTTTCATCCACATGAGCCAAAAAATACATTCTCTGGCTTTTCTCAGTCTAGAAGGCTCCAACTTCTAAAATAATTTCACATTTCTACTACATAAATGACCCAATTTAAATACACATTCATCTTTCCAGCGATGAAATATCCCTTTAAATTGCCAAGACTTAAAGGTACAATATGTAAGATTTTTGTAATCAAATATTCAAAAACCACTTGCACAGTGTGATGTATTTCATGTAATTGTGTACTTACATTATCCCAAAAGTTAAGAAATTCCAGCTTTAAGTAATGGCTCGTCCCTTGTCATTGTCGCATATCAATGACGTAATATCCGCAATATCCTCGGTTTCCGCTTGTAGAAGCCATAGATTCCGGCCGTTTCAATGGGCTGCTAATGAGGCATCTATGTACATCTATGATACAATATCTCGCACGCTGCTGTTGTGTCGTTCAGTCATCATGGTTCACGATTATTGATTGGCGATTACAGAAAATCCCAATAAACGCAAACACAAAGATCAACATTTGAGGCAAGCAGACTTTTGGACAAACGGAGAAATAAACAAGGATCAATATCGGCCTGGCGTTTTCGAGATGGAGCCATTATTTAAAATTGGAATTTCTCTCAAATTCTTTCTCTTACTCGTCTTCTTGCGCTTGAATGTTTAAAGCTACAATATGTAAGATTTTTGTAATAAAATATCCAAAAATCACTTGCACAGTGTGATATATTTCCTGCAGTTGTGTTCTTACAATTTCCCAGAAGTTCCCAAATATTTTTATTTGCGACAATTTCGACAATATACGACAATTTCACCGCTGGAAATTAAAAATATTTGGGAACTTCTGGGAAATTGTAAGAACACAACTGCAGGAAATATATCACACTGTGCAAGTGATTTTTGGATATTATTATAAAAAAATCTTACATATTGTAGCTTTAAACATTCAAGCGCAAGAAGACGAGTAAGAGAAAGCGCACCCACCGTGTGAGATAAATCTGGTGTCTGTTGTCATCACACTCATATATATATATACAGTGCCAGTCAAAAGTTTGGAAACATTACTATTTTTAATGTTTTTGAAAGAAGTCTCTTATGCTCATCAAGCCTGCAGTAAAAAAAAAAAAAAAAAAAACAAAAAAAACAGTAATATTATGAAATATTATTACAATTTAAAATAATGGTTCTCTTTTTTAATATATTTTAAAATGTAATTTATTTTTGTGATGCAAAGTTGAATTTTCATCAGCAAGTACTCCAGTCTTTGGTGTCTTATGATCCTTCAGAAATCATTCTAATATGCTGATTTATGATCAATGTTGGAAACAGTTGTGCTGCTTAATATTTTTTTTATAACCTGAGATACTTTTTTCAGGATTATTTGATGAATAAAAAGTTAAAAAGAACTGTATTTATTTAGAATAGAAATCTTTTGTAACAATATACACTACCGTTCAAAAGTTTGGGAACAATAACTATTTTTTTTTTAAGAAATTAGTACTTTAATTCAACAAGGATGCGTTAAATTGATAAAAGGTGATGGCAACGATTTATATTGTTAGAAATGTTTTTATTTTGAATAAATGCTGTTTTTATGAATAAATGCTGTTAACGTTTTACTCATCAATGAATCCAGAAAAAAGTATTCCAAAAAAATATATTAAACAGCACAACTGTTTCCATCATTGATAATAACTGAGTATCAAATTATCATATTAGAATGATTTCTGAAGGATCATAAGACACCAAAGACTGGAGTACTTGCTGATGAAAATTCAGCTTTGCATCACAAAAATAAATTACATTTTAAAATATATTAAAAAAGAGAACCATTATTTTAAATTGTAATAATATATATATATATATATTTTTTTTTTAACTGCAGGCTTGATGAGCATAAGAGACTTCTTTCAAAAACATTAAAAATAGTAATGTTTCCAAACTTTTGACTGGTACTGTATATGTATATATATATATTATTACACACCTGTTTCTTCATAGAATCATTTAATTCCTTCATGGAATCAAGACTGGACTTCATCCTCTTATTCTCTTTGTTCTTCTGCTTTAGAGCAGCTTCCAGCTCATTCGTCTCCTGCTGATATTGCTGTGGGAAAAACACAAGGTTTGGAATCAGTCTCATATTTGATGACCTTTGCATCGATTCTGTTATTTGTTACAGAATGTCACTGTGAAGTAACTGCACGATATTGAAGAAAAGTGTGATATGCGATAACTAATGCTTAGAGTTTGTCAAATAAACTTTAAATATCTTTCAAATGATATAACCTACATACGTGTTTCACATTTTATGTGACAAGAAAACACCCCGACAGCTTCTGGCAGTGAACATCAGTGTTTTACTGTAGCGTAAGAAGTGTTATTTTAACATCAGTGTAAACCTCGGGGTTCAGGGGTTCAGGTTATCCTACATTAGGGTTATTTAACAACAGAAACTGAATAATCAAATGTAAAAATAAAACTCTGCTTAGTTTTCACTGTATGAGTGAAATATATCCTGATTCTTATTAAAGCAACAAAAGTTATTCAGCCGAGAGCAGCGAGTGATTTTCTCTTTGAAACGATCTGTATAGTATAAAGAAATGCACGTTGTGTGACGTTGAAGCGAGACCAGCACTCGTCTGAGCTGTAGTCTTCTCACACACACACACACACACAGACATACACACACACAGTAGTATACAGTAATAAAGGTTGTGAGACCTGCAGTCGTCTGAGCTGTAGTCTTCTCTCTCTCACACACACACACACACACACACACACTAAGAAAGGTTGAGACCTGCAGTCGTCTGAGCTGAAGTCTTCTCTCTCACACACACACACACACACACACACACTAAGAAAGGTTGAGACCTGCAGTCGTCTGAGCTGAAGTCTTCTCTCTCACACACACACACACACACACACACACACACACACTAATAAAGGTTGAGACCTGCAGTCGTCTGAGCATCTCCTCCTCCACGGCTCTGAGTCTCTGAACGCTGCGCTGCTGCTGCACGAGTGTGTTTTCTCTCCGCTGAAGATCACGCTCTCGCTCACACAGTTCTGCTGCCCACACCTGCTGACTGAGCCGCTCCGCCTCACACACACACACGTTGGGTTTTCATGTTATATAGGGACATTTCATAGACAATGGTTTTTATACTGTACAAACTGTATATTCTGTCCCCTTACACTAACCGACCCCTAAACCAACCCATCACACACACACACACACACACACTAACCCGACCCCTAAACACACACACACACTAACCGGCCCCTAAACCAACCCATCATACACACACACACACACACTAACCTGACCCCTAAACACACACACTAACCCGACCCCTAAACACACACACTAACCCGACCCCTAAACACACACACACACTAACCGGCCCCTAAACCAACCCATCATACACACACACACACACACACACACACACACACTAACCCGACCCCTAAACACACACACTAACCCAACCCCTAAACACACACACACACACACACACATTAACCCGACCTCCTAAACCAACCCATCACACACACACACACTAACCGGACCCCTAAACACACACACTAACCCGACCCCTAAACCTACCCATCACACACACACACACACACACTCTCACACACACACACTCTCACACACACACACTCTCACACACACACACTCTCACACACACACACTCTCACACACACACACACTCACACACACACTCACACACACTCTCACACACACTCTCACACACACTCTCACACACACTCTCACACACACTCTCACACACACTCTCACACACACTCTCACACACACACACACTCTCACACACACACACACACACACACACACACACACACACTCACTCAAACACTCATTCACTCACACACACACTCTCTAACCAGTAACAATATAATGACTAGAGGCTAATAATATAAAGTTATATTTTTAACCAATATTCAGACTTTTGTATTGGATGGTTAATTATAATAACCCTGATTGACACACAGCTCATATCACACAGATATGAGTGATCATTACCTGCAGCTTCTCATAGATGTGCAGCATCTCCCGATACACACGCACCGCTGCTCCGCTCGAGCTCCGGGATTCTCCCACGCCGTCCTTCAGCACTGACCAACTTGAGGAACGGGCCAGATTTGATGGCAGTGTCACATCTGGAGGAGCACAAATGATCATAATTCAGTACGAGACTCTCTGAGCCCCGTGTGTGTGTGTGTGTGTGAGTGTGTGTGTGTGTGTGTAACCTGTCTCTGTGCAGAATATGTTGGTTTCTTCAGGAGAATCCTCTTCAGCACTGTCCGCTCCACTGGAACACAAGACCACAGGTCACTTCAGTGCAATAGTAATAATCATAATTAAAGCAGATCATATTTGACCCCTGACCTTCGAGTCCTGTAGATCTCTCTGAGGGCTTTATTATAATCTCTCATCTTTCTGCACGTCTGATTTCTCCTCACTGCACAAACACACACTGCTGAGGGATTCAACCGGACAGATGTGCGAAGATACACTTTATTATTATTTTTATTACTATGCTCACCTTCATCATCAGCTGACGGCAGCGCAGACGCGTCTGGAACCGGCGGAGACACCTTCGTTTTTAAGATATTAATAACAATAATAGAGGAATAACAATCAGAATCCTATTGGAATTTCTTGAATTATAAAGGATCCTAAGATTTTATATATATATATATATATTCCTCCATAACACAGAAGAAATGCCCCCACAAATTGCTTTATAATCTGTGGGAAACACTGAATTATGACATCAAAAGTTAATATTGTAACATACTAAGTCATATTTATGAGATGAAAAGTCATAATTATGACATGTTAAAATTATTGAAGTCATTATGCAAGAAAAGTTTAAATTAACAAGTCATATTTATGAAATGAAAAGTCGAAATTATGACAGTCATTTATGAAATGAAAATCAAAAGTATGACTTAAAAATCATAATTATAACAGTCAAAATGACTATTTATAAAAGTCATCGGAACGTTAAAAAAAGTCCAGATTAAGTCAAAGTAAGTCATATTTATGAGATTAAAAAAATCGAAATTATGGCATACTAAATCATTTACGAGATGAACATCAAAAGTATGACTTAAAAAGTCATAATTATAGTCATAATTGTGCAAAAAGTGGAAATTATGACATTCTAAGTTATTTACGAGATGAAAGTCAAAATTACGTCCAAGTCATAATTATAACATAAGTCAAAAATACAATTTAAAAAGTCATAATAATGCAAAAATTCATATTTATTACAGGAAAAGTCAATATTACGACATACTAAGTCGAAATTTGAAATTCAAACAGTTTAAATTATATAAAAACGAATTATCACATAGAAAGTCATGATATAAGTATCACATAGAAAGTAATAATATCGACCTTTTTATCTAATAATTTCATAACTTGGACTTTTTGTCATAATTATGACTTATTATGCCATAATTATGTCATCACCACTGACTTAGTATGTCTTAATTATGATTTACCAGAGTATGATTTGCTTCTCTTGAACTGTGATGTCATTTTGTCAACACAAGTCGAGATCTGATATAAACACACACAACATCCAACAGAATGTGAACAAACGCTCTATTCACTTGATCTCACCTGATTCCTCCTCTGCAAATATCTCTGTTTTAATAATTCGATTCTTTCCTCGAGATCAGAATCAGATTCGTTACTCATGTTGTTTCAAAACAGCCGCCGCTCGTCTCCAAAACACTCACTGAGTGACCGGAAGTGAACGCGCCCCGCACAGAGTCAAAATAAAAGTCCCAACGAGCTACTGAGTTCCTACGGAAGCCCTAAGAGGCCATGGATTGTTATTTTTTTCTATCTTGTTTTCTCGTGATAACGACTTAATTTTCTCGTGATCTCGAGATAACAAGTTGTTGTCTCGTGATCACGACTTAATTTTCACGTGATCTCGAGATAACAAAAGTTGTTTTCTCGTTATCACGACTTAATTTTCTCGTGATCTCGAGATAACAAAAGTTGTTTTCTCGTTATCACGAATTAATTTTCACGTGATCTCGAGATAACAAAAGTTGTTTTCTCGTTATCACGACTTAATTTTCTCGTGATCTCGAGATAACAAAAGTTGTTTTCTCGTTATCACGAATTAATTTTCACGTGATCTCGAGATAACAAAAGTTGTTTTCTCGTTATCACGACTTATATTTTCTCATAATCTCGACAACAAAAGTTGTTTTCTCGTTATCACGACTTGTTTTTTTCTGTGTAGGCAAGAACAGTATAAGTACCAAAAGCAGAATAAAGCAGCATCATGGATGATCGCATTCGCTTTTACTTTGATAACGGGCTCACTCAAAATGAAATAGCTCTATGTCTGTCAGTAATTGACGACTTCCACATTAGTGTCCGACACTTGAGAAGGAGGCTGTCAGGTTTGCAACTTTATCGTAGAAGACAATATAGCGACCCTGAACGTGTAATCAATTTCATTGCCAGCCAACTTCAGGGACCGGGACGTCTGCATGGCTACAGGATGATGTTTGAAAGATGCAGATTAAATGGTTTGCGGCTGACCCGAGAAATGGTCAGAGAGGTTCAGTTATGTCTGGATCCATCAGGTGTGGAGGAAAGAAGAGGGAGAAGGTTGCGGAGGCGACATTACCGAGTGCCAGGCCCTAACTATCTATGGCATATGGATTCTTACGACAAATTGAAGCCGTATGGCATAGCAGTTAACGGCTGCATTGATGGTTTCTCGAGGCACATCATCTGGATGCAAGCCTACTTCACCAATAATAATCCCAGAGTAATTGCTGGTTATTATTTCCGCGCTGTTGCTGAAAGAGTCGGTTGTCCTCAAATAATCAGATCCGATTTTGGTACCGAAAATGTTCACGTCAACAGGCTACAAGAGTTTCTTCGTGAAGACTCGACAGGAACTGTGCATGGACCTTGTGTCTTTCAAGGAACAAGCCCAGCAAATCAGAGAATAGAAAGTTGGTGGGGTATCTACAGACGACAAAATGCAGATTACTGGATGGATATGTTCAAAGAACTGCAGTCAACTGGTGATTTCACAGGCGACGCAACTGACAAATGCCTCATACGCTTCTGTTTTCTCTCATTAATTCAGGTAACTGTTGTTTAGTCTGATAAAATAAGATTAATACCTGCTAAAATAATAATTTATCTTGATCATTTCCATTTGTCCAAAGCAATTTAAACGGGGCACATCTTTTGGCAAGTTTTAGGCCAATAGCTCAACTGTCCAATTGACCTTTATTATTATTGCTGTTGGTATTATCTTCTATTAATATTTAGTACAGATAGGCCTATAATGCGCTTGTTCGTAGCCTATAACATTTTGAGGTAAAAAATGCTAAAGGATTTTGTGTAACCCATATAGGCTACGAGTTGAATTAATCGTGCATGCTTAAGTTCTAGATTGTTCAAATAATATTCTATTTTTAATGTATTTAAAATAAATAAATAATTTTAATAAATAAGTGAATTCATCTCTTCCCCATTCGCGATTACATTTGATTGATCGGTCGCTGGTCGTTTGCTGTGGTGCTGAATTTGGTGATCACATGCGGCGTAAAGTGAATTGGAAATAGACCGCGGCATTAAGCACTAAACCAGGCACGTGCACAGGTAGGGCTCAACCTGTGCAGAGCACATGCCCTTTTTGCCCTTACACTCCGAAGTGCCCTTTTTTGGGTGGTGTTTTTTTTTTTTTTTTTTTTTTTTTAATCAATGCTATTGGTTACCATTTACGTCTGTCTGTCTGTTTTACAAATATTTAGCCAATGAAAGTTCTTAAAATGAACTTGTGTAAATCGTATTCGATCCTCAAGCTGTCAGTATGCTGATAACTCCGCCCCCTCTATATTTACTGAATCCTGAAGTTCCACAGCAGCCGCACAGTAGACAGCAGCTGAACGAAGTTTTACGAAGGGTAAATAAATATCTTGTTGTTTGAATAAGTAGGCTACTACTAAACACTATGTCTATAAAGGCTAGTATTTTATTTATTTGATGTCTGACTCACTGAGACATGTGGGACGTCGCCTGAGACTGAGAGGTACGGCTAGCATTTGCCATCTAGTCATAGCCAATACATAGACACTTAAATAGCCTGTGCATACAGTAGCATTTCATCTTTTATAAAATGCGATTTTGGCCAAATTTATTTTACAGCAGGACAAACTGAGCGCCCATATAGGTACAACAAACTAGTTTGTAACCTGTTGATGAAAATGTAATGTGATACCGCCGGCGCCGTTTTAATGACGGACAAAAAATGCACATTTGCACACATTCGCTGGTCAAAAACTATATACTGATTATAAGTAATACAACAACATATAATTTGTTTTTACCATCGGAAAAATAACAGGTGCGCCCCCGCGCTGTTTCGTACTGGAACTTACACAAAGCTACGAGTGATCCTCGTCACCTAGGTAACATATATTTCTAAGACGCAAGACATTTCTTCTTTGATTTATGATTGCTGATACACTACACTTAATTTATTAACATTTAGACTAATCATGTTATGGTTAATTCAAGGCTGTTAATATGCACGTATTATCTAGCTAATTTTTTAATCTATAGCCTATTCTATACTCTCCGCTCGTCCTCACATGGTTTTACTACAGTAATATTGTAGTAGTGACTTAAAAAAAAACATTACAGAAGATCACTGTGAAATCTTTATATTGTATCATGCACAATGTAATTCATGATTTAATTCATTCCAAGGCTTCATTTATTTGATCCAAAATACAGCAAAAACAGTAATATTGTGAAATATTTTTACAATTTAAAATAACTGTTTTCTATTTTAATATATTTTAAAATGTAATTTATTTCTGTGATCAAAGCTGCATTTTCAGCATCATTACTCCAGTTCAGTACTCTTCAGTGTCACGTGATCCTTCAGAAATGCTTTTCACTGCAACTGTAGGCCTACTTTTCACACTATTTTTTATTTTATTTTTTTATTGCTGGCTTATTTTAGAGAAAGTGTAGTGAATAAGAGACCTTCAAGAGACCAACATCCCTGGCTCACAGAAGGTTGCTGTTAGGTTTAAAGAAGCCCTTAAAACATGTTTATCTATATTATCTATATTATTATTATTATGGTTGTTATTAATCGTGAATAAATCTAAAGCTTTTGAGACTATTATTTTGTGTTATTGAAAATGGGAGGTGGGGTGCCCTTTTTTTAGTTTCAGCACATGCCCCTCAAAAGGTCTGTGCACGGCCCTGCACTAAACAATATCGCTCCTTGTTCACATTTAGACTCAAATGTGTCGTATGTGTAAATATTTTTGTATGTTTATTTTCCCAATTAAAAAAGGAGGGGACCTTTGCAAAAAATTATAATATGGACTTTCGCATGCACACGAGAAACATCATGGATTGCATAAACAGAGAGTAGCCGATTTCTTTTCGTTTTGATTGTTTCATTTAAAGACATTTCAAGCTTTCTTCAGATGTATTTCTCATGTATGTGTGAGGCATAGGCTACACTGAGTTTCGGTTAATTTATGATGAGATGCGCTCCAGTTCAAGTGCAATGCAAGTGACCGCGCTGGCGCCAATACATGATTATTGTCTGCTATATATTTGCTTCTTATTTATTAAATACAAGCAATTGATTGATGAAAAATTGATTAAAATTAAGATACTATTTATACAAAACGAAATTCACTGCAAAGAAAGGTTTTCTACAAAACAAAACTTAATGAAGTGGTCAAAATCATGTCTGACCCACTCCATGTCTCATATATTGCGCATCCTATCTTACTCATGCTGTTCACTTTTCATAATCAACATAAATGGAAAAATTATACATTATAATATTTTAACAAATATGAAACTAAATGCGCTTATTTAATGGCTACAAAACATATAGTAGGCCTACAGACTCTCTCTTTGTACAAATTGCTGCACATTCATTTAATTCTGAATTTTGCACACATAAGTTGAAAGGCATTTGTTTGTGCATAATAAAACATATCTGCAACATTTATCAATTTTACTGATAATTGTGCATGCATTTATTAATTAGGCCTATTATCTTAATGAATAATGCAACAAGGATGAAGCATGTAAACTGCACTGTTTGTTTATTCAGAATGGAATCAATTGCAAATGGATTTTGACCACTTAATTAAGTTTTGTTTTGTAGAAAACCTTTCTTTAAAGTGAATTTCGGGGGTGTTATTTGCGTGCAAGGTTAAGAACGCTCGCAGCAATTCCACGAGCGTTTCCCAAAAATGCACTTAACATGAATGTGAGATAACGCGTTTTACGTGCTACTTAAAAGTCGCTGTCCATTCGCGAAGTTCTGAAATATAACCTTATATGGAATCGTATTCTGAACGTTTAACCTAATAATTGTCATCTGTTGTGGATTAGCAATCAAGACTATATATAGTCTATATAAGCACCTACAGGCGGAGGCACTGACAAAATGGGTGAAAAAAAAAGATAGCCTACCTTTCAAAAAGATGAAGTTGATGTCCTTTTAGAGGAGATAGAGCGAAACAACGCTGTAATGAAACGGTGTAATTTTCAACAGATTAAAAGGATTTCTTTTATTTTTTTGTTCATTCATTTAAGTTTGATTAAAATTATTAGATTAAATTATTTATATTTATTTGTTTTGTTTTCTGACCTTTTTAATTATTTAATTTATACATTAAATAAATAAAAAAAGAGAGTAATAAAGTGTACAATAAAGTACAATCACAACCATTTGCATTTGAATAAAGTTAAAGGTGCTGCTGGTTGTCCTGGGCTGCGTTCTCCGACGTTGTCTCTTAGCGCGCTACGAAGACTCAAAAGGTACACCTTAACTACAGGTATACCTTTCCTACGTGTGTTCTCCGAACTATACCTTAGGATGTTGCTTAAGGTAAACCTTCTTAAGTTCGACCTTAGCAGGCGCTGTCCATGGTGGAGGCGCTGAATAGGTTGATATCGATGCCTCGATGATCGATTGTGCGCTTCCTTCACAGCGGTATAAGTTTTGAGAAAACAATGTTCTTTATAAAAGAAGCGTTTTAGAAATAGTACAAACTGCATTTATCGGGGCTCATTGAAATATGCAAATGCAGAAATAAATATGAGTATGTGTTTTTAATTTAGCAAGTGTGCAATCCCAAACCCTCACGGCCATAAGTGTGTTAATGTTCACGTAGCCTATGCTGATTATCCACCAGCCATGTAGTTGACATACACTAACTGGCTCCGCGGACGGCGCCGTCTTTGATTTAAAACAAGTAGGCCCTACTCGCTGTCTTGCTGCCATAGCTATAAAGTTTGTGTAAACTCATCTTTCTTTATATAGACTCCTAAGCCTTTTCTGTCAAATGGTTCGCCAGCTGATGTGCCTTAGGATAGTAATTAAAAAAGCTAACAACCATTAGTGTATGGAAACTTTATTAATGAAAACACTTCCATACACTGGGTGTAGGCTATAACAACTTAAGTATTTTATGTGTAAAATTTTAAAGTAAAGTAAAAATGTAATTTTAATACTAAATCAGATTTTATATTAAATATTCATATAAAATTGTCTATGTGTAATTAAACTGCGATGTAAAAAAGCTTTTTGCGTAGTGGTGGCCACTAGCGGTATGAACCGTCAGCAGCGATAAGGTATAGCTAAGAGCGCTCCAGACCAACCTTACGAACGTATGACTTACAGAAGGTATAGGCCTACTTAACTAAGAAGGTTTCGGAAAACACGTATTAACGATAAGGTACTTCTTAAGGTACAACTTAAGAACGACGTAGCGTTAAGGTAGTTTCGGAGAACGCACCCCTGGGCTGAGTTTCCCGATAACGTTGTCTCTTAGCGCGCTACGAAGACTCTTAAGGTATAACTTAACAGAAGGTATACCATTTCTAGGTTGATATCGATGGCTCGAGAATCAATTATTCTCTCGTGCAGGGGCTGTTTATGTGAGAAAGCGGTGTTCTTTATAAAATAAGCACTTCATAAATAGTTGAAATTGCATTTATTAGGACTCATGGGATATTATAAAAAATAACCCAAACTATAATAGCCTATAATAGCCTTGCCTACATATTTTATTTTATTTATTGTAATGTTTTTACCTGCTAGATAATTATGGTTTTTGGAAACGTGCCATAGATTGAGTAGTTGTTTGATGTTCATGTTCTACTGCTTCAGTAAACCCTGCTGCTTTTCAATTTACTGCATGTCATTATTCCCCTTCATTAATCCCTCCCTAATATGCTTTATTTTTA
The DNA here is from genome assembly GCF_951802725.1 of Rutilus rutilus. NCBI lineage: Eukaryota > Metazoa > Chordata > Actinopteri > Cypriniformes > Leuciscidae > Rutilus > Rutilus rutilus. The sequence goes on from NC_140215.1 coordinate 1,969,572, forward strand.
TTAATCCCAAATATTATTCGTTTTTATTAATCCCTAATATGGTTTGTTTTTAGGATGAACTGGACACTGTTGTAAATATGTGGAATAACCACCGAATCCGACGTAGCAATGGTCGTGACTTACAACATGGAAAACCCTTCCTCATGTACAACTTACCAGAACTTTATCAATCAAAAGACTACTTGAATCCTGTAGATGCTGAAAAATTGGATGTGATTATCCATGAGAGTGTCTGCCTGTGGAAATCAGACATACCCTGTGATCGTGACTTCTATGACCTCTGCATTCTTGTTATGGAGGAGAATAATCTACAGCCAAGTGCAGCAGCCACAGAGGCATTGAGACTCTACAAAAACATTCGGCCTCTGGTTAGAGAACTTTTAGGTTTATAGATGTCACAATCTATAAAATATGCCATAATTGTAAAAAAAAAAAAAAAAAAAAAATTTTTTTGTGTGTGTAAACATGAAATTTAATTTTTTCTAGGTTGCAGGTTATATTTGTATACCCTTTAGTTTCATAATTTAATGTTTTATTTATTTTTTAATTTTGTCACCTAATGGAAACAGAAACAAAGTACATCAAAGGATGAGTCAAAGAACTTTGTTTTAATATGACAGTAATAGAAATATCCATTCAACGGTGTAGAAAAATAAATGAATCAGTTGATGCAAATAAAACTATTTAAGTGCAACTCCTGCTTCAACAACAGATTATTTAGATTAAATGTTGGATTTATAAACAAAATAATCATGGAAGGAAAACCTAATGGGAAAACAAAACTGTCCCATATAAATCAGCCCACTAAACTTCTATTAACTTCTATCTTGACTCCCATTTTAACTTCATGAACTGGATATAATGTATAATATGAAAACATTACTTTCAATTTATAATGATAATGTAGTACACTATTGTTTACAAAATATATGAATCAGTTGATGCAAATAAAACAATTCATGTGCAACAATACTGCTTCAACCATAGATTTAGATTTAGTGTTGGATGTATAAATGGGAAAAAGTGTAAACATGGAATAAAAACCTGACAGGAGAACATAAAACTGTCCCATTCAAACTAACTATATTAAATTGACAACCACTCTATTTCATTCCCAGTACTTTTTAAAATGACTCCTATTTCAACTTCATGAACGGCATATAACATGTTAACATTAAAACATTACCTTGAGTTTATAATGATAATTTAACAACTCATGGACATCTTTTTCATGCAGGCACTTCAACTTTAACCTTCATATGTCTATGACAAATCCATTACCCACACTCCACTGTTTAACACAGAGCAAAACTCTGCCCTAAATTCTGCATAGGTGCTGTAGTCGCTTGCCAGTTCAAGGTGCTGTGTACAAGTGTGGGCAATGGGCCTTCTTGAAAACTCACTCATTTCTTTAAATGTTACTTCAATTGTCTTAGAGAGAAATAAATCAGACCCTGTGCAGTATCTGAGAAAAAGACCAAGCTCCTTCTGGTCTCTCTCCCTAATGAATCGTAAGAGATGATTTGATACGATTGTTTCAGACTGGGACATTGATTGTTGGAACTTAATGGATTTTGCCACATTTCTTGCCTTTGGTTGGAGATTTTCAGTTATCTTGTCCAGATTTTCAGCAGTCATGGTTTCCCCAATAGATCGCAGAATGGGTTTCCAGCATTTTATTATGTAGGCTGGTTGTTGCACCATCTCTTTATGTGCAATTTCTTCCAGTATTTTCTGGAGATTGTTTTCATTAGGTAGCACTGTGCAGCTGTGACTGCTTAGAACACTAAGTACTTCATCCATGTCAGCACTTTGGAAGTCTTGGAGCGCTTCACTTAAAACATCCTTCTCTGTTGGACTAATGTAATTGAAAAACACCTCCATTAGACTGGTTTCTGGTGAAGGAAGGGACAGTGCTTCTTTTAGAAAAGGAGGTGCTAGCTGAATTGGCAAGTAACCAAAGCGCAGCCATCCAATGGCAAAAATACGTGCAACAGCTTCCCACTCCCTTTCTTGGTAAGTGTGATGCAGAGTAGGTATCTTGTAAGTTGTTCCACAAGTTCTTGTTGCAAAAAATGTGTCCCAGAATTCAGTAATACAGTCCTGGAAAACTCCATCGCCGATGCCAGCTTCCTCCTCGCCATTTTCGAGTACCCGTTTAAATTTTACATTTGCAAGCAGAATGTTATTGTCTGAGAAAGCTTGAATCATATCACTTACACAGTGAACTCTGCGAATCATAACTGTTTCACTTTCAGTCACATGTCTTGGATTTTCAAAGAATGAGTCATTGTTCGTTGGCTCCTGGGAATCAGTTGCCTGTGGTGGATCTTGTGGCACTTCTGACACCATTCCTTCAGCATCTGTATCTTCATAGAATGTGCTACCTGGAATGAAGACTGAATCTGACTCAGATTGAACTGTTTCCAGTATTGTTTCAACAAATATTTCATTCCCCACATAATCAACATGTACAGGTGAATACACAAGTGTGTCAGAAACCATGTCAAAAGATGTGTTCACATCATTACCCAGGAACACCACTTCATCATCAGAAGATGGGAGTACATCATCATGGGAGCTTACAGGCGTAGAAGGAGGGGAATGCAAAGTTTGAATTCTGGTCTGATTGTTACATCCTGAAGTACATGGAGTTACGTCTGGCGTGGAAGTAAGCCGGGGTCTCTTTAGAGTCAAATTCCTGTCAGTTTCATCACTCTGATCAGAATCCTGATCTTTCAGTCTTGTGCACACATACAGTCTAAGAATTTTGTAATGTGTTGCCTCGTACAAGCCGCCAACTGTCTGATCTTTTTTGAGTGGTTCTTCAGACCCACTGACACAAACCATAAAGTTGAAATCGTCAGCATTCCCTTTTGCTGATTCACCATCAGGGAAAAAAAGTTTTCTCCCGATATCCAGAACATTTGACACAGTGTCTTCTTTTTTAACAACAATTTCTCGTGTTCCACCACCTTTGGGTCTTCTAACTTGTTTGTAACTGCCATCTTGGTAGCTCATCCAGCCAAGCTCAATTTTCCTTGTCTTGCTTTCAGCATTCTTATTGCCAACACCATACTTTTTTTTCTGATTTTGAATTGCTGGTAGTTTCATTTTTTCTCTTATTTGGTTAATCAATTTCTGTTTTCTGTCTTCATTCCCATGATCCTCTGCATTTATCGGCATCCAGTTCTTTGCAAAGACCCTGTCGCCATATCGAGGAATATACTTAGCCAGTTCCTCTTCATTCATAAGTCTGGCAACAGCAGGATCAATCTGAAACACATCATCATAATATGCTTTTAGTATGCGTTTAGTTTTAGGTGGTAAAGTGTTTTCAAAAATAAGGACTAAAGTTATCTGAGCCGCAATTCCGCATATTCATATATATATATACAGTGCAATGCATAAGTGAATACACCCATGCTAAAGTTGACTAAAAAGAGGAATAAAAAATCATATTTTGGAAATTGAACTTAATGCCTCAATTTAAAAAATTAGGAAAAATCCAACCTTTAAGGACACCAATTTTCTTTGTGAATGAATAATGTATCGTAAATAAATAAATGTTCTTCCTTAAAATATATGGTGCATGAGTGAGTACACCCCTATGTTAAATTCCCATAGAGGCAGGCAGATTTTTATTTTTAAGTATTTAAAAAAAATTTTTTTTAGGATACTATGCATCCTGATAAAGTTCCCTTGGCCTTTGGAATTAAAATAGCCCCACATCATCACATAGCCTTCACCATACCTAGAGATTGGCATGGGGTACTTTCCATAAGATCATCTCTCAATGCAAATCAAACTAGCTTTTAGGCTAACTGAAATAAAACCATGCCAATCTCTAGGTATGGTGAAGGCTATGTGATGATGTGGGGCTATTTTAATTCCAAAGGCCAAGGGAACTTTATCAGGATGCATAGTATCCTAAAAAAAAAAAAAAAAAAATACTTAAAAATAAAAATCTGCCTGCCTCTATGGGAATTTAACATAGGGGTGTACTCACTTATGCACCATGTATTTTAAGGAAGAACATTTATTTATTTACGATACATTATTCATTCACAAAGAAAATTGGTGTCCTTAAAGGTTGGATTTTTCCTAATTTTTTTAATTAAGGCATTAAGGTAAATTTCCAAAATATGATTTTTTATTCCTCTTTTTAGTCAACTTTAGCATGGGTGTATTCACTTATGCATAGCACTGTATATATATATATATATATATATTATTTTTTTCATATAATATAAACATAAAATTAGTATTTGCACCCCAAAAAATGTTGTATAAACAAGGAGTCTGACAGCAGCCAGTATGATCTGATCTCACCATCATCGAGTCTGTCTGTGATTACATGAAGAAACTGAGACAAAGCTACAGTACACTGAAAAAACAGCAATTGAGCTCTAACACCTGCTGTAAAGTGAAGATGCTTTTAAAAAATAATGTCATAAACAGATTTTATTTATCAATTAACTTGTATTAACTAAATGAAATAAATATTTGGTGTGACCAGCCTTTTGTGTTTAAAACACTCCTAGTGCATACGAAAATGTCACTGGATTATAACAATTAATAGCAAAAGGGTTTGGAAATGTAAACTGATATTTCTTGCTGACACACTACAGCAAAAGATATAAATAAAGGTCACTCAGTCCTATATTCATAATTAAAAAAATCCGTTTGAATGCCCGCTGCAATATCTTGTCCTTTTAACAGTTAGCTGCTAAGCGGTCTTCCCGTGCCTATAGTCATGTCAGTTGCGTGACAGGATTCTCCGTTATCACAAGTTTGAGTCATTTCAATGTGTCTTCTCTACTGACTGACTCACTCATAAAGACAGTCTTTTCCGCCATCTATTGGAGAAATAATGAATGTAACTTCTGTTGCTGTTTACGGTCAAGGACTATTTGTTCCAGCGGAAGGAAGGCTTTTAGTGATTTTACTTCATGAAAGTTGCATATTGCATAAGATACATATTTTTTCAGCTTTAATATTTGTATTGTATTGTGAGATAACCGTTTTATAAAAGTAATAACTCGAGTCTAGTGCTGTATCGTGAATAAGTCACGGCTGAAGGGGTTGCAGGGTTATCTAGGGGTTATCTAACAACAACGCCCTCAGCCGTGACTTAACGTTAACGTATATAAAGATGACTTAACTTTAAAAAGTAACTTAATTGATTCTCAAATCCGACATTACTAGATACGTGTTGTGTATTCGTCCCGCTTATAAGGCATTGGGCCTATTAGTTTAACAGGGTGCTATCAAGGCCATGACCAAGGCGACCATTTCAATAATCATTAACCGAAGTAACAATAGCACAAGTAACTTAAACCACATGTTAATCTAGCAAGTGACATACCTTATCTTCCTCCATTTTTGCCAGGTTCTCCTCTGGGACACCTCTCTCTCTCAAAGCAGTTATAAAATCCATCTCTTCTGCGGTCAAAGACGCCAGCTCGCACATAGCTACTACACCATAATACACAACATTCAGAAGGGGCGAGATTTTCTCGCGAATCGCGATAGACGTGACGTCGTGAGAAAACGGTTTTATGACGAGATCTTACATTAGAAATTAAGTCGTGATCACGAGAAAACAACTTTTGTTATCTCGAGATCACGAGACAATTAAGTCGTGATAACGAGAAAACAACTTTTGTTATCTCGAGATCACGAGAAAATTAAGTCATGATAACGAGAAAACAACTTTTGTTATCTCTAGATCACGTGAAAATTAAGTCGTGATCACGAGAAAACAACTTTTGTTATCTCGAGATCACGAGAAAATTAAGTCGTTATCACGAGAAAACAAGATAGAAAAAAATAACAATCCATGGCCTCTTAGGGCTTCCGTAGAGTTCCTGCAGGCGAAGCAAGGACCCTAAAACTTATTTAGTAAACATACAAGCTTTTTTCCTCTGGATTATGATTTATAATCAAATCATTATTCTGAATAACAAAAGTGAACCTTGACACACACACAAAACCCAGTAAATGTGTTTACAAAAATCTTGTTTATTCAAAGATTACATTATCTCTTTTCTCCAGACAAAAACCAAAGGATATGTGGAGCAAAAATAACTTTGTCACTGTGCAAATTATTTAAACAAGTTTTTTTTTTTTTCAAATAGTAGTATTATTTCCATTCAAAGTCTAAAAAATATAGAAAAATAAATATGGCTTGATCAAGTCAAAGTTCTCATCTTTCTCACCAAGGAAACATCCTTCCATAGCTCGACTTTATACTCATTCTATGCTGCATATAGTGACATAATTGTTCTAGCATTAATATTTGTTCAGTGTGACCTCTGACCCAGGTTATTAGCTAGGAAAGGCAGCTTTACTTTTGCAGAGTTTGCGTGAACTCTGACATGTGACTTTGACAGTCTGCAAAAGTTTTTGTGAAAGAAACGGCCAGTTCCGGAGTCTTAAACTTGGCAGTAAACCGCCGTAATACAGCATCTCCCTCTGTGGGAAATTAAACACATGTAAAGTCAAGTCAGCTTTATTTCTATAGCGCTTTATGCAGACTGCATCAAAGCAGCTTCACAGTAATAAAGAGAATCAATGATGCAAACTTCAAATATGAGGCTAATTCTGCTGTAAAGCAGCTCTAAAACTAGACAATAGCATCATTATTCAGTTCGAGTTTTGATCTCATCTGATAGTGTCAGTGCAGTCAAATCAATAATATCACTGAATATTAATTGACTTTTGTAAATATTTAGATAATTATGAGTTTGTTTACCTGAAGAGTCAGCAGCTGTCCATGCCACTGCGTTTGCAGAAGTGTTCCCTGGTTTAAGGCGAATGGCTCTGGTGATGCAGTGGTTTACACACACCTTCTCATCCCCTTCTTGCCTCATAAATACACGGTAGATGTTCCTCGAGGGATGGAAAAGGATCTTAATGTCTCCTTCACCTCGGGCTTTCCACTTGTTAATATCACAGTCCCAGCGGTAAAGTTTGGCCCTCTCCTTCAACAACATCTCCTCTTCGTTCTCCTCAACCGATGGCAGATCCACCTCGAAAGAAGCAATCACATAATAAACCAATGAATACGCCTCAACATGCCGTGCTTTACAGTGAATTCAGAACTTCTTAGGCACGTCAACCACTCACTATCCGATTTATAATGAAAATACAAATGCGTGTTAAGAAAACTAGGATATTTGCTGTTTATTAGTACTTATAAAGCACATTATTCTGCATGATCATATTCTACATCCCTTAATCTAAACTTAACAACTACCTTACTAACTATTAATAAGCAGTAATTAGGAGTTTATTGAGGCAAAAGTCACAGTTAATAGTGCGAATTGGACCCTAAACTAAAGTGTGACGATACACACTAAAAATAAATGAATCCTAAGTAGTAATATTTAAATGTTTTATTTGAGTGATACTAATAATTACACATTTAATTTAAATTACTAATAAATTAATACATTTTAATAAATAAATAAAACTTTGATTTAAATAAATAACAAACAATATTTGATTGAAATAAATTATGTCTGTCAAATCGATTAATCGCGATTAATCGCATCTAACAAAAGTTTGTGGTTATATAATATGTGTGTGTACATATATATATATATATATATTACACACACACATAATGTTTATTTATATATATATAGACGCACATATATACACAAACTTTTATGTTAGATGCGATTAATCACGATTAATCGATTTGACAGCACTAAAATAAATGAATTAAAATGTGTTTTTTTTAATTAGAATTAAACATAAGCCTCGAGAGAAACCAGTCTAAGCACACCAAACATTTGTATGAAAAGTGTCTGTACACAACAGAATCACATTCTGTGTAAAATGCCCTTCATAATTTCAGTACGTTACAGAGAAACAACTACACAAAAACACGGTTCTTGCTAAAAGCTAAGCTCAAAGGGAAGCGATATCTACATGTATAGGAGCTTCATCATCATCATCATCATCATCATCATCACGGTCCTCTTCCTCTCCGCCACTTTGCGTCTCTGTTGCATCTCCAGCATTTTCCCGGGGAAGATTTGCATCTATAGTAATAAACAAGACTTTTATTTTTTAACATAGAAAATCAAGACGGCAAATATTGGAAGCAGCCGATGACATCAGAGCCATAATGAAGATTTAATGATAACGGTTTAATATCTGTGGTGTGACATAAAGGTGTGCATTTGTGGCAGTATTTAAGCAAACTGGGATTCACTGCAACCAGACCAAACTACCATGACCAGCGGATGAATCTCCTTGGATGGACAGACCAGGATACAACTTTCCTTTCAAAGATTTGACTGCCTCCTCAAAATCTTCATCTGAATAAGAAAAAGACATGAATTAATGGCTTGAGATTAACCCTTAATGGCTTGAGCTAAAAAAAATAAAACATAAAATAAAAACAGAAGATATTGTGAATGCTGTTTTCCTGATGCTGTTAATGATTAACTTTCCCAGAACACTGCAAAAAAAATCCGCAGTATTTCCGTCTTATTTTCCAGTACAAATATCTAAACATTCTTAAATTGTTTTCTAAAACATTCGTCAAAATGAAGTGAGTTTGTGCTTAAAACAAGAAAAATATCTGCCAATGGGGGCAGAAAAATAAGTTTAATGACCTCACTGGCAGATATTTGTTCTTGTTTTAAGTAAAACCTTAATATTATACATTATATGCATTACAAGCCATAATTAATGCATTAAGAATGTATGCATTATACACGTTATACGAAGCTTTAAGTGCTACCAAATATTTATATTACAGTCAAGATTTTCATAAATAGTTCAGTCTTAAAATGATAATTCCAAAGGGTCAAAAGGGAAAAAAAGTACATTTCAGCTTTATTATTATTTTTATTAATATTTTTATGGTCAATGCATATGATCTCCTAAACAAATCACCTCACTTACTCAAGATTTATTTATGCTTTCCAAATACACAGTAGCTTTTCAAGTCATCTGGTGGAAATTCCAGTTTTATCGCAATATCAGCTTTTTTTTTTTTGCAATATCATACCCTAATAACAGTAGCGATGATTGCCTTAGCAATGCAACTAAGTATGCAGAAATGATTCCAGCTGTCTATTCTTCCTACCGTCCTCCTCATGGCTCAAGTCTCCCAGCTGGTGTTTGTCACAGAAGAAGGTTTGCGGAAGCATCAGTCTAGCGGCCAGTTCAGCTTGTTCTGCTGTCGGCTTTCGCTCAAACACGATCTCAACATCAGCGTCACACCGGCCCTGGCTGCTCTTTCCTTCTCAGTGAGAAAACACATGACATATTACATTTAGCTGAGAATAATGATATTATGTTTCATCAATATAATGATTTATATATATAAATCCCTCGGGTCATTTTGACCCGGAAATTATTTTCGCATTTTTTTTTTATTTGAGTGTTCATCAGAGGGGTCCAAGACCCCAGGACTTGAACCACTAATACACACCCAAGAAAATTAATGGATTCGAGGAGTTTTGTGGTTGAAATGAAAAAAAGTAACAAATCCTTCCCTCGCGGGTCAATTTGACCACCTTAGGAATTAAAGGAATGCGAGGAATGCGAGGAATGCTTCAGTACACATAGAAAAACATTAAAATGCTCAAAATTCTAACAAAAAATGCTAAAACTTTACCAAAAAATTATTTTATAATGTCTAGGTGTGTATCTGAATGCATACTGAAGAGAAACTGACTTTAGGACCCAGCGGAACATCTCATTTGCTCCATATAGCGCTATAAGGCCATCTAGTGGCAAGAGTCATTAAATATAATGTAAATTTTATTTTTTCCACAAGAGGTCAGCAAAGACACCCAATGTAAGATATTTTGAGCTGAATTAAAAGGTTTATGCATGAAATTGTGAGTTATTCTGAATTTAAATTGAAAGAATGTGAGGAATGTGCTTAAATTACTAAATTAGCATTTATTGATCAAATCTAGTAATTTAAAAGGTAAATAAAATAGAAAAATAACAAAAATCTCCAAAAAGAGAGAGTTTTTTTCCCCGCCCCCTCCTCCTCAGACTCAAGGCTCATGTGGATTGCCAGATTGAGGACACGCAGCAGGAACAAGGGAACTTGACAACGGAAAGCGACGAGCCTCGCACTGTAAGTTGATGTATACGTTTGCAACGTTTGAGGCTTATTAGGTCAGGTAGAATCTTTGATCTCTAACCTAGTTCATTTGCTTTCAAAGTATACTAAATGTGTTCAGATAACATACTATTTTGAGTTTCTATCTATTAAACCAATCTCCTTCATTGTATTAACTCAAATTTTTTATTTCAATGAACTCAAAATTTGAAGGCAACCTGGAGCCGGTTTCACAAAGATAGACTTTGACTATGGCTTAGATATAGTAGATAGTCAGACTTCAGATAGACATCTAAATCAGACCGTTGCACAAAGCACTTAAGACTCTGACTATCTTAAGTAGGACTACACTGCAATGCATTCTGGGTAAAATAAGACACTTTTCAAAACAAAAAACACGGCGGATCGAGTAAGTGCATTCAGCCGCTCAGTGCAGTTTACCCCAGCGGAAAACATGTGTTTGTTGGAGGAGTATAACAGTTACAGGGACATTTTACTTGGGAAATTTAGCGGAGAATGTAGTAACAAGAAGAAATGTTTAAATCATGAGCCATTTTCCCTTTTCTGTTGGCTGTTTGTAATGTAACTGATTGTTACTGCTGGTTGCCAAGGTAACAGAGTCTTAGACCTAAGTTAGCCTAAGTTAAGGTGTCTACTTTGTTTGGTCTAAATTAAGTCAGTCTTTATTTTTGTGAAACAGTCTAACTTGCATTAGACTAGTCTATGAGCAAATTTTAGACTTGTCTAACACTATAGACCGGTCTAAAATAGCTTTGTGAAACTGGCAGGTTACTTACTTTTTTAAGTCAAACCACCAATAATTTTTTACAGTGTGGAAGCAGGACCCAAAAATGAGTAAGAAACAAGTAGTTAATTCAGCAAATATGAAGGATTACAGACGCTCACCTGTTTCTGGAGCACTGGATGCAGAGGCCACTGCTTCTTCAAAGATTTCCCTGAAGGCATCGGCCGACTCCCGCAGTTTAAACCGCACCGCTAACGTCTGATCCAGGCCTTCTCCGGCAGCGAAGTCCAAGGCATTCCACGTCCACGCCTTCTCGCTCGCTTTCATCGGCTTGAGCTTCATGTTTGGAGTAATCCAGTGGTTTGCACATAATTTCAGAACCTGCTCTCTCCTCATCACGAGTCTTGCACGTCTGGGTTTATTATTTTGAAGTATTTTAAGTACGCCTACGCCTCTTTCCTTCCACTCGATCAGTTCTTTGTCGTAGTGGTATAATTTGGCTCTGTGACTGAAAACCACTTGCTCGTTTTCCTCTCCAGTCGAGATCTCAATAAGATCAGGTAGTGGTACGGCTGGCTCATATGTTTCTTCTTCTTCATCCGTGCCAGAAGCTCCACTCTGATTTAGCACAGATGAGGGAACATGCTGAAAGCTGAAGTTAAACGCTGGAACTGACTCCCCAAAACGGAAAATATCCTTCTGGTCAAACTGAACAGATCCACACCAGCCGCTGCCAGTTGAACGCGGATTCCCATCAGGACTAGAAGTAGATGTGGCTTCATTTGTCACCAGGCTCACATCACAGTTCCACCGCTCATCTTTTTTACCAAACGCTGGAGTTGCAGACGGTTTCGCAGATCCTCCAATAGGAGGCAAAACTGAAGAGGAAAGCAAATGACGTGTTTACTACATACACAGAATCTTTAAATGTAGGATTTCTCATTTTGTACACTTAAATCTGTTGAAGTCCCCCTGTAGTCAATCATTGTATCCTTTAAAACTCATCTTTGAGCACCAAAATGTCATATTTAAACATTTTTCCTTGGAAAAAAATGTCTTCATGCCTTAAAATATCTTGAATGTAACTCGACACCCTTGCCTCATGAATATGCAAATGAGCCCCGCCTCCACTCACTCACTCAGCTCAGAGATCCACTGGTTGACGATCACACGTTGATCTGATTGGTTACAAGGTAGTTTGTGACGTCAGAAACACCAGCGATTTCAAAGCGTGTTTTTGAGACTGTCTTTGGTTCACTGCAGTTTTAAGGAGGAAATACTCAGCAATGCTGTCGACTTATGAACTTACACATGCTTTATAAACACATAGACATATAAAACAACATATAAACAGTTTGAAATCGCTGGCGTTTCTGACATCACAAACTACCTTGTAACCAATCAGATCAACGTGTGATCGTCAACCAGTGGATCTCTGAGCTGAGTGAGTGAGTGGAGGCGGGGCTCATTTGCATATTCATAGAACCGCACATACTAAATGAGGCAAGGGTGTCGAGTTACATTCAGACACGAAGATTTTTTTTTCAAGGAAATTTCTTTTAAATATGTCATATGGTGATCAAAGATGAGTTTTAATCGATATAATTATTGAGTACAGGGGGACTTTAACTGTCACTGTCCCACAAAAGCTATATATCATAGGAAAGACTCGAGTTTCCATATTTGGTGTTTTTAAATAGACGTGAAATAGCTAAAATTGCTTATCTTGTTTTGATGAGTTAAAGTAATGTAAAATCATACGTTGTCGTGACTCATTGATCATATCGCAGTTTTTACAGTGTAACAGACATATGGAAAGAACTCAGAAATGGAGAATCTATCAGTTTTTCTTTAGATTTAATGATGTTTTCCAACCTTTTACAGACTTGATCTTGATCTCGATCTCTGTCGTTTTGGTGACATCCATCAAACGCTCTTGCATTTTAGAAACCAGCATCCTCACGTTGTGAAAAAAAGCATCTGGACGTTCAGAAATGCTGGAAAGATCTTCAAATTCTTCAGACGTGGACTCGTCACAGTCAGACGGGTAATTCTACAGATACATCACAAATAATGCAGAAAGAAGAAAATACAAAAATGTAAATGCATTCTTTAGAAACTTTGTCAATAGCCTAAATTTCAAATATATATATCGGAAAGTAAATATAATCTAGTGCTTTCCTCATCAAACATTGAGGAAGTGTTGTTGTTTTATAAACTTAGTGTTTTATTAAAGTGAAAATCCAGCTTTTAATGTTGTTTATATGTCTATGTGGTGTTTTTAATATGCTTTAAGACAAAGCATGTGTAAATTCATAAGTCGACATCATTGCTGAGTATTTCCTCCTTAAAACTGCAGTGAACCAAAGACAGTCTCAAACACACGCTTTGAAATCGCTGGTGTTTCTGATGTCACAAACTACCTTGTAACCAATCAGATCAACATGTGATCGTCAACCAGTGGATCTCTGAGCTGAGTGAGTGAGTGGAGGCGGGGCTCATTTGCATATTCATAGAACCGCACATACTAAATGAGGCAAGGGTGTCGAGTTACATTAAAGCTATTTTAAGGCATAAAGAAAAAACGTTTAAATATGTAATTTCGGTGATCAAAGATGAGTTTTAAGTGATAAAATCATTGACTCCATGGGGACTTTAACGTCAGACTCTTGATCAGAATACGAGTTTGTTTTTGGAGAATCTTCACAAACCTGCAGGAAATGAATGTGATCTTCAGTGGTCATAAACTGATCAAGCTCAGACACCGTCCTCTTCATGCCAGCGATCTTCTGTTGGACTTTCTCCTGAAGTCCTTCAACGTGACTGAGTTCAGCTCTCTGTTGATCTGCGATCAGTTCCTTCACACGACAGCATGTTTTCTGAACGCAGGACACCACCTCGCTGAAGACTCGCTCGCTTTCTGTGACGGCTGTCTGTGCTGAACCCTGTTCCAGGAAAAACAATCACAAACTCAATATATTTTACATATACTGGAATCACTATGATATCACAACTTGTAATAATTGCTTTAACAAGCTCATTATTTCTGCCTAAATTAATACTTGATGTTAGCTAACTGCATGACTTGTATTTTCTTAGAACTTTACATTTCTGAAATAACGTTCCGGCAAGGTTATGAAATCATAAGTTATGAACAAACGTTCTTCCAGTAACATAATATTTGTATAAACGTATCTCTTTAATAATGTTCTAAAATAGTTAGCATGAAAACATTATACATCGTTGATGGAATGTTTTAGTTGGATGTTTGTCTAATGTTTTTAAATGGAACTACTGGTTTTAGAATGTTTAGAGAACATTCAAAAGTAACATTGAATGGAATGTTCCCACATTTTGTAAAAATAAATAAAAAAATAAATAAAAAATATTTTTTTAAATTTAATGTTTCCTTAACGTTCCCATAACCATGCAAAAACATTTTTAAAACATTTTAAAAACTGAATGTTTAGATCCAAACATTCAGAAATAATGTTTTCATAACTTAATGGCAAAGTTAACAAAATCAAACAAAAATACGCTTGTTAGCTGGGTATTCGCTTCTCAGATGTTTCTCCTGAAAAGAAAAATCCAAGATCTGTCTCTAGAGTTTCAGAAGACGTCTCAACAATTTCTCAAACTGTGCTCAGATTTGCCAACATCTCTCATCAAACATCTCTCATCAAATTCTGCAAAGAACAAATGATGTGAGCTGCTTTCCACATTAATATCCACAATTATATACTCTTACTCAGATGTACTTCTCCTAAGGAATTTAAGGAGAAACATATGAGGCAAAGTGGATACATGAATTGTATCATAGGACTGATAACATGAGATCTGTGATCAATACTCAAAACTGAGTGATCAATACTCAATACAGCTGATCAATACTCACTCGGATTGACTCCTCAGCCTGCGTTAGCTCTTTAAAATCCTTCTCTCTGTCTTGGATGTTCTGCAGAAACTTCACACGTGTTTCCATTAACTTCCTCTGGCGACAGAAAATACTAATAGTTATATAGGCCTACTTTAGTTTTTAACATCAGATAAAACCTGTAAATGCGCATTACGTTAACTAACTTTTAGATACTAGGATAAAGATATTGGGTTTAAAATAAGGTTGCATTAGTTAAAAACTTTAGTTAAGAATGAACAATAGTTCTACTTAATGGTAATTTCAACATTTACTAATACATTATTAAAATCAAAAGTTGAATTTGTTAGTAAAAGTCCCCCTGTGGTGAAAATCCAGTTTTTAATGTTGTTTATATGTCTATGTGGTGTTTTTAATATGCTTTAAGACAAACCATGTGTAAATTCATAAGTCGACAGCATTGCTGAGTATTTCCTCCTTAAAACTGCAGTGAACCAAAGACAGTCTCAAAAACTGACTGTTTCTGACGTCACAAACTACCTTCTAACCAATCAGATCAACGTGTGTTCGTCAACGAGTGGATCTCTGAGTGAGTGAGTGGAGGCGGGGATAATTTGCATATTCATAGAACTGCATATAGTAAATAAGCTGTAGAGTTACATTTAAGCTATTCATGAATTTTTTTCAAGGAAAAAACTTTAAATATGATTTTGATGATCAAAGATGAATTTTAAGGGATAAAATGATTGACTATGGGGGACTTTACCATTAATGCATGTGAACTATAACATGAAAAAACAACAAACTAACATTAACAACGATTAATAAATACTGTAACAAGTGTATTGCTCATTGTTAGTTCATTGACTAATGTTAACAAATGAGAGCTTATTGTAAAGTGTCACCAGTAAAAGCCACAATAATCTGGCAGGACCTCTACCTGTCTGTCTGCTCTTTCATCAGATGCTGAGATGGTGTCGTGACTCTTGTGTTCATGTATTGCACACAGCAGACACACACACTGCTGATCAGTACGACAGAAAACATCAATGAGTTTCCCGTGCTGAGAGCAAGTTTTGCTGTGGAGATCCGTGGCTGAATCCGTCAGCTGGTGTTTCCTCCACCCGTGAAGCTCGTTGTGTTTCTCCAGGTGAGACTCGCAGTAAGAGGCGAGACAGGTGAGGCAGGACCTGATGGCTTTGCTCGTTCTCGAGGTGCAGGAGTCACAGCTCACATCTTCATCAGCCTCAGCCTGTGTTCTTCTCATCTTCATCAGCTTCTCGGAAAGTTCCTTCACGTGGAGCCAGTCAATGAGAGCAGGTCTGTGGTTAAAAGTGTGTTTGCATTGAGGGCATCTGCACACATCCCGATCCCGATCCCACACACCTGTAATGCAGTCCGTGCAGAAACTGTGTCCACAGGGAATAATCGCTGGATTCCTTAAGAGATCCAGACAAATTGAGCATCTGAGAGATTCCCGATCGAGTGAAACTTCATCTGCCATTTTGACGCATTAAAATGAAACCACGAACGCTTCAGTTTCGTTTGTTTGGAAACGAGTGTGACTCAACAGGCAATATTCCCGAAGGAGGCTACTTAAATTTACGTCTTTCTTACATTTGTATGCATCCATCTCTATCTCTGTTGTGCAGTCAGAAAACGTTCATTTTACGTTCGAATATCGGACGAATATCGATCGCGAAACTAAGTTTTGAAGGCGTTTTGCTGTGCCGCTTTCAGAAAGTGTTCCTTTTAGATTAATTTGTAGGTTACTATACAGGCCGATATGCATCGGAAGTAAATGGTTTATGCAGGACATTATGTGTCGTGTCTGATATGATTAAGATTTTAATTATGTTTGCGATCGTCAAAACAAAAGTCTGCTTGACAAACACACGTTATCATCAGTAAAGAGATATCACGACTTGTAAAGGATTGTAAACATAAGGAAACTGAGGTCAGTATTACAAATGCGTGCAGTCAGTGTGTATAATTTTCATCTGTTGCTGTGTATTTTAGAGTCCTGCTAGTATCGTGTGTTTCCAGTAGATGGATCGTTGTCTTGGAGCTGAACTCCCTTCAGAGAACAGCAACAACAATTGTTGTCCTTCACGAGGACGCCGACGCACTGAATCGTTCTTTGATTAAAGTCCACCACTCAATAATTGTATCCTCTAAAATTTATCTCTGATCACCAAAATTACATATTCGAATGTTTTCCTTAAAAAAATATATATTCATGCCTGATTGAATAATGTAGTTTAGTAGCCTATAGGCGGTTCTATGAATATGCAAATTAGCCCCGCCTCCACTCACTCACACTAGACCCACCCGAGGACGATCGCACATTGACCTGATTGGTTACAAGGCAGTTTGTGACGTCAGAAACACCTGCAATTTAAAACCATGTTTTTGAGTTGAGTCAAGGCTTGTTGGACTTTAACCGGCGCTGCACAATCGGTGAATGAAATCAAAATACAGCGAGAGCGATTAGAGATGTATGCTTTTCAATTGCTCTCGCGGTACTTTGATGTCATAAACCGTCGAACAAGCCTAATGTCTTTGGTTCACTGCAGTTTTAAGGAGAAAATACTCAGCAATGGTGTTGACTTGTGAATTTACACATGGTTTGTCTTAAAGCACATTAAAAACACCACATGGACATATAAGCAACATTAAAAGCTGGATTTTCACCACAGGGGGACTTTAAATTAGTTTAAAGTTATTGCTAATGTTATAACCTTGACAAAATCATTAAAAAGATCTTAGACTCAAGCTTCAGTATTTGGCCTCTATTTTATTCTGAGAAACTTATAGTGACAGTTATGTCTTCATTTGTGTCAGGAGTTATGAAAATGAAAAAAATGAGTCGATATACCTTTAATATGAATTATGAGCGTCAGCAGCATCCACTGAGGAAAAAACTCCTACGGTCATCATGAAAATGCTTGACAAAACAACATCCCTCTTGGTTTTTACCCAAAATGTGCCGATGTAATCATTATGAGAGCTGGATACTCTTATGGACTGTGTTTTCAATTCATACTGGCAGCCTGAGGGCGCTCTATGCACGTTTAGTCCACAAATGGCACTCGTGATGAACATGCATATCATGTGATATTCCAGGAAGTCCCTTACATAAAGCCAGAGATCTTAGTCGATTAATTAGATAAGCTTTTTCCTCACAAAAGCGGTTTATTCAGTGTAGTGAAGACTCCTCTCCATTGACATTCATTAAAAAAAAACGGCCTCTGGTCTCCTTTCCTGCGATATGACACAGTCGCAGCGTTAGCATTAGCTGCTATGTTTTTTTGGCTAAATGCTGCAGGCTTGTCTTCTATTGACTTGGATAAAGCTTCCAGAGATCGCTATAACATGCGGATAGAGGCTTTTTGGAGGCAATAAACACGATTGCGATGATGTATTGTTATTTTTATAACAATATGCAATGCTAATCGACGTAGCTTTTATCAATGTGCTGAATATTATAAAATAATATATTTTCTGTCTGATTTTTTGATCTGAAACCACATCAGACTAGGTGATTTAAAACACTCGACTAACGTTAAAAAGTAGGTTTGGAGCAAAAACATGGTTTTAATCTCATAAATTGTTGTGTATTGATGTTGTGCTAAGCTAACACGCTAGCTAGCTCAAGATGAACCTGCCACCTAGCTGAGCAAATATGTTATTTTTATGAATAATTTTGAATAGTAAAGCTCACTGAAATGTTTCTTTTTTTCAAGAAGTGCATTTGATACAGTTTCAAAGAAGGTGAAGTGAGAAGTTTGATTAAAATTGTGAATAGAAAGTCGTAGTTTGCATGTAAACTGAGAAAAACGAAGTTTTAGCATAGACAGTAAAAGAAATGGACACAGCGACCCCATTGGATTCAACGGAGAAAAGTGAAGTCAATTAGAAGCTCTCACTTCCTGATGGCTGAGCGTACTGCGCAGACGTGAGCAACCCGTCTGTCTTCTAGTAGCTGTGCCGAGAGAAATCTGAATCATTCCCTTCCGAAACTTGCAGAGACGGAGAGTGTGAGTAGGAGCTGTCCATGAGCTAGGAGCAGGAGCAACTTTTGCTAAGTATTCAGATTAATTATTTTGTCACTTTGCCTCCACGTCCCCCCGATTGCCCGCGAGCTTCTCCTCCTGTCCATACGGTAATCTCTCTACTGTGAGACAGAGAGTCGCGTGGTTATGACACAATCGTTAGCCTATTTTTTACAAAAATGGGGCCATAACGTAAGATACAAGGTAATGGAGCCTTTTATGCATTGTCGTGTTTCTTTAGAAATAAATAATGGACAAATGGAGTCTTTAAACGCCTCAGATGTGAAGTTATTCGCTGTCAAAGTGACGCCAAAATGAATGGGAGTCAATGGGATGCTAACAGCAGGTGGGGGTCCGCTAATCAATGGCGGCGTCCGGGGAAGCTTCAGTGTTTTCTGAAACATTACCCCCTTGAGTTTTAGGCAGTCGATGTCACAGTATGTGACAGAACTTGCACTGCGTCAAAGGTGCGACCTATATTTTTGGGATTCTGATTGGCTAACTTGGGCTTGAGCTTCTCGTTACACTGCCACCTACAGGTTTGGCATGCTCTTGACGGCATGTACACGGGTTTCGAACACTTTTCTGAAAACGGAGAGGGTGAAATGTCCGTTTATGAAGATAACCGGCCACGTGTAAACGTAGAAGCATATTAAAAACCCCACGTAGACATATAAACAACATTAAAAAAAAAAGGATTTTACCACAGGGGTACTTGAAGATTTTCAGGTAGGAAATACAGACATTTAATAAAGTTATCAAACACTTCACAGTCTTCACAGCATAAATTAATGATAAGGATTAATATAGATTAATCCTTACATTAAAGCTACAAAAGTTATTCAGTCAAGAGCAGAGAGTGATTTTCTCTTTTTATCTCTTTGATTATTGTTCCTCTGCCTCAGTTGCATATTTAAACATAACATAAACTTGTAGTAATGTTTGCGATTCTCGATGTAATCAATCATCTGGGGAAGTATGGTGATATATATTGCTTTATTCTGCGCTGTCAAGCCTTGAAAACTCTATGTTGTTGATATAAATATGGACAAAAACACAAAACAGTCCTGTATTTATTAGCACATGAACTTTATCAGGAGGTCACACATTCAGAATCAGCTGCACTTCTGTTATTTATATGTTTACTCATCTGCTAAATTGTGGTCCTGCACTGATAAAAAAGGAAATAGCTGAGAGACTATATATAACCAATACAGAGGATCTTATTAATTCAGCCTCTCCAGACTGAAAGAAAAATAAGACATGCACCTGTTTTAGATTTAAACAATCGCTGGATGTTTTGATCAGTGAAGATTAGAATAACATGTTCATTTATTCCAGATTGGATGGAGCTGTTTTTCCATAAACGGTGACGCCACTGGTTCTGCTGATCGTGTTTCCAGTGTTTCGTCTTTGATGCATTAATAACGAATTTCACAGTGGATCGAGGCGCTCGTAACGACATGTTACGCAGATTTACACGCTAAGCTGAGCAGAGGCGAGACCACGTGACCTTTTCCACAGGGCACAACCTAACACTTTTAGACTTTCTCAGTCTGTGTAAACCTACTTAAGGTTCAGAATATTTATTTGTTCCCTCGGAAAAAAATGATGTGGTTTTGTTTCATTAATACGGTGCATACTTTTTTCTTGATTTACCACGAAAGAATGGAAGTGAACTGTGACAACATGCCCCATAGGTGTGGGTTCATTGTAACATGACCAGATATGACAGATTGAAATGTTATCTGATCTAATAAAATACATTTATTAACTTTTTAATATAAAATAATGGCTCTTTTTAAATAATTAAAATATTGAAAAATTTGAGTTTTACAACGAACACACCGGAAAACAGCTATACAGCACACACAACATAATAATAATTAATCATTTCTGAACAGCCTTTATTCGCCTTTGGTTTCTCAATATAATTCATAAAAGTATAGATTATAATTATAGTTCTAATAGCGGCTCATTGTAACTCCGTGTGACAACATGCCCCGCCTGTGCAACTATGGTTTAAACCCAGCATTAAAGAACGATCTCAACCGTTAAATAACAGATTGGAGATTAAAATAATATCAGATTTGTCTAATTTTAAATAAACACAAAAGACAGAGATGATATGCTATCTTCCAAAGATTTCTGAATTTTGGCGCAATTTTTTTCTCTATATAGTCTTGCTGGAAGTATTTAAAACAAATGTGTGACTAGGCCTACTGCGTTAGTTTGCTCACCTCCTACTCACTCAATCTATCACTCAACTCCTGACATCATGGAAGCAGAGGATTGTGGGTGTACTCATAATTGGGTTTTATTAGTTGAAGTCTAATTGGATTACAAGACGTCCAGACACCAACCTGAACACCTCTTTCATCCGAGTGTGCTTTCAAGGTGGTGAGAGAGATTTATATAGTTAATAACTTGTACAATAATAACCACAAGCTGTGGTGGGCTGGATCGATGGTGGGCACAATATGTTCTTTTAGTTTTTCTATCTTTTTGCAGATTGAAATGTATTGTGTTGGTGTGAGGTATGTTGCTCCAAACAAGGGACAATGAAAGCAAAATCTCAGTGAGAAAAGGTCAGGATACGGTTTGAATATGAGTATCTTCACTGTTAAAATTATCATATTTGATGATACAAAATTCTGCTGTAAAACCTGTTAATTAGTTAACATATAGTTTATTTATTTATTTATACAATTAGTTAATTAATAACATAGTTTAATATGAAAAAACGGTGGAGTGTTCCTTTAAGAACTGATCACTTAAAGGTTCTTTGGGGAACCAAATCATGGTTCTTCTATGGCATCGGTGTAAAATCCCCCTAGAACCTTTATTTTCAAGATTGTACCGTATTCTTTACACTCTAAAAACTGCTGGGTTGTTTCAAATCAAATTTGGGTCAAATATGGACTAACCCAGCCATTGGGTTACAGTTTTTGTGCAGTTGGTCCATATTTGACCCAAAATTGGGTTAAAACAACCCAGCATTTAAGGTTCTCTGGTAAAGTTCTGGCAACCGTAACTTTTGCTCACTGATAACCTACCCACCCACACACACACACACTCTCATGAATGAGCATCTGAAGGGCTTTTAACAGACGACCTCTTCTCATTTCTGCTGGAATGAATAAACACATCACGCAGCCATTAACTACAAAACGGGTTAGTCACAAAATGTCATGTGCTCCCAACTGGCCTATCAAAGCACAGGCAGATCGACTCCTATAGTGTGTGTTTTTATTGCAGATAGATACTGGTCCGGCCGGGAACAGTTTGATACTCTTCATGTCATCTTATTGATTGAAAATAACAGGGTTAGTGGAGCATATTATAGTCAGAGGAGCTGATGCGGTCCAGGCCACAGATGGCGTGAAGAAAGATCAGGGACCGGGGAAGTTCGTAAGTGCTTTTATAGTCGAAGTAATTGTTATTCTCCAGCTAGAATGTGCATGATGTAGTTTGTAATGCCCAGAGAGGGATCAAACGTTAATTTACTGGAAGCCAATCTGTGTGAATTGCAATGTGACGGACTGAAAAGAAAAGTTTCCTGCATTGTTACCGGCTGTCAGGAGAAATGTGTCAGAACAATCAAACGAGGTGTGAGAGTCTCGGGTCTCAGGTTTAACAATGTCGGGTTGTTCTGCTGGACGACAGGTGATGACAGACCACCATAATGAGCCAATCAGACGTCAGACTGGACACATGGAGGTGAGACTTCTGAATCACTGTGGTCTTAATCAGACGAGAGAACACATGTAAGCATTAGGCTTGTTCGACTTCATGCAGCTCTGCGCAGACCGATCGGCGGCTGACTTGAAGCAGTGCACGCCGGTTAGAAATTTTGTCCGACTTGATACAGCGCCGACGCCACGTGACTGTGACCTATGCCATCAGAGTACAGCGAGAGCGATTCGAGAGTAGCCGGAGAACTCACACACTACAAGCGACAGTTTGTGTAATCTGCATTAATCTGTAATCTGTGTTTATTTGCATAAAGTTAAACAGATCTCGACTTTGTCGCGTCGCCAGACACGCCCCAACGCCAACGGTCGCGCGTGTCGCCGGAAATCGCCCACTCCCCATTGAAATTATTTTTAATTTTTTTATTGAAAATATCAAAATTTACAAGCAAACATGGCTGCATAAAATCCGTTTCTTCAGAATAGGATACAGAGATATAGCCAGAGGGAGCAGCTCTTAAAGGTGAACTAAGTAACTTTTTTTACCTTAACTGAACAGCTTCGGAGTCGTTGGAATGGTTATAATACTTATTTCGGGTTGAATGGTGGTTGTTTCGCACCCCCCTGGTGCCCGTGAGCGGAAAATCCGCACTTGCAACTTTGGGGTGTCGGGCCGCCGGCCGCCGCGTCAGGAAGTCTCGCGTGATATCAGGTCTCGCGATGTAAACAATTGCTTTACGGCCAAAAGAAATCTGCTAAAATGCCGTCATTATTGCGCTCCCTCACGCTGTTCGAACCCGAATGAAGAAGACGTTTTAAAGAATATCCCATCTGCTTTGATGTCGTTGATCTGCTAGCCTCTGGTGTCTGAGAATCACCAACGAGTTTTTACAACAGTGTTGTCAAATATCTATTCCGAAGCTGTGGGGGGAGCTCTAGAGAGAAACCTGCGAGCAAAAAGCGAGAATACAGCGAAGAAATCCCGAAGTTACTGAATGCAGCTTTAATACAATCAAGAAATATATATGTACAAAATAAGGATGATTTATAAAAGGAGAAAGTGACATACAAATAAACAAACAGTAAGAAATTATAACATAACATAAGGGGAGAATTCAGTCATTGTTCAGCTATTTACCTCAGTTGGGAAGTGTTTTAGGGTATCATATATTTCCCATTGAAATGAATGGTATCGTGTCGCTTGTAGTGTGAACGGGGCATCAGCCAGCGCAGCTTCTCTTTATGCTTTATGCTTTATTTGAACATTCAGTTTACAATGTGAAATAACAGAATCAGAACACAACAATAATTATTAAGAATAACAAAAATATAAAAATAGTGAAAGAAAACACTTCAACAACATCATAAAACAGTTAGACAGTGATGTAAATAAAATAAAAAACAAAAACAAGACAAAAAAGAAAGACAGAGGGCATTACTTAAATGAAAAGATATCTAAACATTTATTACGGTATAAAGTTTGTAGGTTGTGCAAATTATACATGTTCTGAGTGCTTTTGGGTTAAGGAAGAAATTGTAATCAAATAATGTTTTATCTCTTGTAAGAATACCAAAAAAAAAAAATTTGGTTTACAATTTGAAACCTTCCATTTGTGAATATAAAATCTACATAGGAAAATAATTACATTTATTATAAAGCAGGCATTTGAATCCGCTTCAAAAAAATCCAAAAATAACAGTTTTGGGATTCATAGAGATATTTTGCAAGATATTGCTTGAGATAAACCGACTAACATCTTTCCAAAGTTGCATAGATAACTGAGTATAACTGAGTATAACTGAGTATAACTGAGTATAACTGAGTATAACTGATGAGTATAACTGAGTATAAGTGAGTATAACTGAGTATAACTGCACGACCACAAGTGAAGAAGAGTCTCAGTGTTATTCTGACAGAAAGAGCAATTAGTGTCAAAATCAAATCTGAATATTTTTGACTGGGTAAATATTATGAATTAATTTAAAAGATATTTCTTTTACTTTGTTTGTGAGGAGAAACCTTTGTTGTACGGACCATATATTTTTCCAATTTAAATTATCAAAAAGTCCATTCCAATATGAGGGAATAGAACTCTTACTTTATCATTTCTTCCTTTTTTTTTCAGTGAAACATATCTGGCCAATATGAGTGTTGACAGGCTCAGGAGAAGATAATGAACCCAACGAGAGAGTGTTATTTTTGATAAGCACGAGTATGCCAGAAGGAATAGCATCCATAACTGTGGAAAACTCTTCGGGAGTTACCGGTATATTGTATTCTGAAAGAAATCCTGCATACCTAAAAAGCAGATCTTCGTTATTAAAGAGCTGTCTAACATGAAATATGCCATTACTGAAATAAAACAAAGATTTATTCTTAAATAAAATACTCCTATTGTTCCACCGATGAGGAGAAAAGTTATGCTTGTAAATGAGAGTCCATGCCAAAAGAACTTGTTGATGAAAGTTAGATGAGTTTATAAATATCATAATTACACATTAGAGCAAACTTAGGTTGCGAGAAGGCAAGCTGAGGGAAAATACTCAGAATAGAGGAGGGATTTTGAAGGAATCGATTAAGCCGATTTATTTTAATTGTGTTATTTAATGAACTAAAATCGATGAAGTTTAAACCACCCTTTTGTAGAGGATTCAGTTTCACTGACTTTTTCAAATAATGGGATTTGTTTTTCCATAAAAAATGTAACTAAGATTCCATCAATAATTTTACAAGTGTGCTTATCAGTGTACAGTGACTGAGCAGCATAAGTACGGCAAGACAAACCCTCTGCTTTAACCAGCACACCTCTGGGTCTCTCTGCAGTTAAAGGAGAACTCCGGTCAATTTTAACATTGAGCTCACGCGCTTTAACGTCGAGTTCACGCGCGTGATCATAGGTACTAAACCTATGCGCGTGAACTCGACAATCGATTACTGTGGACTTCGACCGAAAACAGGATGTAAATACAGGTATGTGCGCTGGCTGAATAAACATCATTTTTATTCATATCTTTAACATCTACTGCAGTCAGATTCACCCACGTTCACTCTGAAGGAATCACTCACATGACCTGTGCACTTGTAATGACACATCAAGGATGTTAAGAGGCTAAAAGCAGGTTTAAAACTTGCCCCATTGAAGTCAACAGGGTGCAAATTTTAAAACGAGGATAACACGGTGTAGGCAACACCGATTTTTGTCGTTGTTCTCTGTATTCACAGCACTCCAAATGTACAAAAAAATGAGCTCAATGTTAAAATTGACCGGAGTTCTCCTTTAAGGCTTTCATTGTTTTTATAATAACTGGGTCCAAATTAGCAGAGCATCTAGAGTTATCTTTGGTTATTTATGGCAAGCCGTTCTAGCTTAAATTGTACCCACACTGTAAAAAAAAAAATCTGTTAAATTTACAGAAGAAAACTGGCAGCTGTGGTCACCAGACATTTCCCGTAAAAAATACAGTAGCAACATTTTAGGTTTTACAGATTTAACTTAAAATTTACAATAATAAACTGTATTTCATTATCTGATATAATGTTAATTTACTGACCTATTGAAGTATTAATATTTGTTATGTACCATGGCAATACACTGGTAAACAATGGCAGCAGTAATGAGAGTCACATGATGAATCAAAGCTCATCACAAGTAGTTCTTCCACAAGAAAGTTAATATTAATAAATAAGGTGCACAGTGTCATTCACACAAACACTAAACACCATCATGGTAACACACATGAAATTTAAAACATACAATAAACATTAATTTAACAACATTAAATGTAACATAAAACCCTAATGTACATAACTGATTAGAAAAAACTAAGAAGAAACAGTTATTTCAACAAAAATACATCAAATGTGAAGTGTCACGCAGGGAATTGTGGGAATGTCAATTTACGTTTTTTCACTGTAAATTATACAATGACTTGTTCGTTAAATTTAACGGTATTTTACAGTAGAATGTACCATTAGATTTATCACAGTTATTTACCGTATAAGGAAACTTTCTGTTAACCAATTAACAGTTTTTCACTGTAGCATTTTTACAGTCTTTTACTGTTAAAATCACGATCATTTTTTACAGTAGCGTTACTCGTCGTAATTGCATTTTTACTAGTAAGAATGCAATTGCAGAGCTCTTTAATTCAATTACAGAGCTCTGCAGTTATACATATCTTTAATTCGTTTTTTACTAGTAATAACTGAATTAGAGAGCTCTAATTGTAATTGCTACTAGTAAGAATTGAATTGTAGAGCTCTCAAATTTAATTCTTACTAGTAAAAATGCAATTACGACGAGTTACGCTGGGTACAATTTAAGCTAACACGACTTGTAGTTTGTATACCCAAATATGTAACACAGTTTTTAACTGCAATACCACAAATTGAAGAGAACATACTGTTTTTTTATCGGAAGTAGTTCACATTTATTAAGATTTAGATGTAGGCCAGAGGCTTTAGAAAAGAGATGAAGAGTACATAAGGCTGCTGGTATTTGCAGAGAGTCTAATGGCGCTTTTCCACTACACAGTACCAGCTCGCCTCGGCTTGGCTCGACTCGACTCGACTCGGCTCTGTTTGGTTTTCCACTGTGTAAAAGTTGTACCTGTACCTGCTTCCAGGTACTTTTTTTCGTACCACCTCCGGCGAGGTTCTAAGCGGGCTGAGGCGAGCTGAGGCGATACTAAAATGTGACGTGAAAACACGGCAGACTGCTGATTGGTCAGAGAGAATCGTCACTATTCACTGCGTCATCATTGCACGCGCCAGACGGAGTATCCTGAATAAAAAACAGCAAAAACAAAAACAAAAACATCCAAAAACAGCATACACTCGATTTCCTCCTTTGCCCTGTGTGTGTGTGGGTAGCGGGTGTGTCTTGCGCGTCTCGCGTAAAAGATTAAGTCACGGCAGTTTCCTGCGGCGTCGCTATGACGACCAGGTACTATTGTGGAGGTACTATCTGCAATGGAAAACGGAGCGAAAAGCGAGCCGAGCCGAGCTGAGTCGAGGCGAGGCGAGTCGAGTCGAGCTGGTACTGGTAATGGAAAAGCGCCATAATATCATCCCCTAACTAATTAATAATTATCTGTATTGCCAATATTGATGCCTTTTAGATGGCTTGCAGTCTCAAAAACACGGTGTTTCTGACGTCACAAACTACCTTGTAACCAATCAGATCAACGTGTGATCGTCAACCAGTGGATCTCTGAGCTGAGAGAGTGGAGGCGGGGCTCATTTGCATATTCATAGAACCGCCTATACTAAATGCGGCAAGGGTGTCGAGTTACATTCAAGATATTTCCTATATCCTAATACAGACAAGTCTATATTCAAGTCAAGACTAAAATATTCAAGATATTTTAAGGCATGAAGATTTTTTTTCCAGGAAAAAACTTTAAACATGTAATTTTGGTGATCAAAGATGAGTTTTAAGGGATACAATTATTGAGTACAGGAGAACTTTAAAGTACTGTAACAAGGTTACATGAGTCAAAAACAACGAAAACAATAACTTTTTGTGCATTTTGACATATATTGAAGGGCACAGATAAATGTGACTTGCTTTCAATCTTACTGTAAATCTGAATGCCTATAATTAATGAGGAAAAATCAATTCATAGAGACATCTCACCATGTTTTTAGGAGTAAAAGTGTTCTATAAATCGGGTGAATGATAGCCTTTATGAACAAACCTTCAGAATATAGAATAAAACTGTAAAGTTTGGTGATGGTGAATGTAAAGCTGACTCAAACTCACCGCCTAACACTAATACTAATTAAGAGGGTGGAAGGTAAGCCCACATAATTGAATGTGGTGTCCCTGTGACGCGTGACTCTCGATGCGTGATTATTTCCACAGTGTGTGTGTGTGTGTGACGCGCCCAGGTCGAGAGCGCGCTCTGGTAATGGTGCGCGCGGGGACTCGATCTCGGTGTTGATTGGTCGCCTGCTAGAGAGACTTTACACCCTTTATCAGCATCAGTATGACTTAAGTTCTCCAGAACCAGAACATCATTCAGAAACTCAGCCCGACTCACACGGATATTATGGGGAGGAGCGCGTGCTATCGGCACTTCTCGGTGTTTTGCTGTTTAGTGTGGTTTATCAGCAGCTTTTACTCAGCTGTTGGTGAGTAACTTCAGCACTTGCATTTCATTTCAGCTGACATTACATTTCTACAGATTTTGCGATGACAGGACGCATTTCTCTTATTTTATAAAGTTAATTATCAGCTTTTTACGTGGTGTTTGAATCTCTAATGTCATTTGTGCAGGATTCCCGTTGACCAATTTGGAATAAATCCTAAAGGAATCAAATAAGATGGATAAAATTAAATTCATATTTGATTCTCTATTGGATAGCCTGTTTTTAGAAAGTGCATGGAGGTCTTTTGTTTTACCATCATCGATCTTGTTTGTTAAACATGGAATAATATTCCATTAGTTAGCGATAGTTCATGCATGAACTAATGTTAATGAGCAATAGGTTTATTACAGTATCTATGAATGTTTCTTAATGTTAGTTAATAAACATAAAACTGTTCATTGTTAGTTCAGCTCAGACACATTCAATAATATTAACAGATACAACTTCTGATTTAAAAAATTTAACTGAGATGTAACTTTATTAGGCTACTGTAAGTAATAAATGTTGTGGAAGTATTGTTATTAGTTTATGGTAACTAATGTAATTAATGTTTTTATATTGTAATGTGTTACCATAAACATCTGGATTTTTTTTTTTTTTTTTTTTTTTTGCATTTTGCATTTTGTTGAAATCCTGTTATAATAATTCCTATAATATTCATTTAAAGTTGTTTCCAAATGATGATAATAATCCATCAGGATTTTAGAGTGGGATATCTCTGTCTGTTAATCAATAACACAGATTGTGTTTGTATGTGTGATTGCAGAAGGCTATCCTAGACCACTGACAGATTGTGATGATTATGGAGATTATAATCAGGTATTTAATTATTATTATTTTTTTGGCTTAAGTATTGTCTGATAATTCTAATCTATCTATCTATCTATCTATCTATCTATCTATCTATCTATCTATCTATCTAAACAAATGTACAAGTTAACTTTAAAGGTGCATTGTGTAATATTTAGGAGGATCTGATGACAGAAATGCAATATTATATACATAATGTTTTCAGTGGTGTATAAAGACCTTACATAATGAACCGTTTATTACCTTAGAATGAGCCATTTCTATTTCTATTTTTTTAGAATTCAATATACAAACATTCAGTCATCATGTCCATAAACAAAGATTATACATCAAATAATTCACATAACATAAAATTAATAACAAGTATGAAATTAATAAATTAACAAAACAAAAAAGACTTACAAACTTCATTAATGAAATTTTTTTATTAATTTTTTATTGAAAAGTTTTAGATTAACATAGCTTTCTTTTTTTTCCCTTTTTTTACCAATTTAAGAGACTGAAAATATATGTCAGTTTCAATTTGGAATAATTTAAAACATGGTCTTGATTTGGAAAATTTTTCTTTATGAATATGGAACTTACCTAATAAAAGAATGAGGCATTTCTATCGATCTACACACACCGCGGGTCTCCTTACATCGACGTGTTTCTACGGTGGCCCTAAACGGACAAACGCGTTTCGTCACTATTGTTGTTCTTCGTGCAAAGAAGCTATAGCTAAAGTCAGCGAATAAAACACTGACACAATGATGAACAAGTAACGATAATATTCGCAATAATGTTTGCAAAGTAAAGCTAATTCCTTAATTTATCTTTGTAAAGAAACCTCATTGCTTAACTGGCTACTCTCTGCTGTTGGGTGCAATTCGCAACCTCTCCACTAGATGCCGCTAAAACGCACACACTGCACCTTTAAGTCATAGCTAATCATACTGAATATGTCTGTGTTGTTTTTAGGCCTCGGCTTTACTAAGTTCTCTGTGTGGTGTGGAGTGGAGGAACCAGGACCAGGTGAGTGTGTGTGTGAGTGAGTGAGTTCATCATCATGACCTTTGACCCCGTGACCCTGTGTCTGAACTCTCTCATGTGTTTCTACAGGAGCAGATTCAGAATGTTTTTAAGAGGGTGAGTTCATATATAAAGCAGCTTCTGCTCTCTGTCCTGCTTCTGACTGACGTTCTGTTCGTTTTTCCTTCTGCTCTTCAGTTCCTGTTTCATTATTCCAAAGCACAGAACTCAGTCGGCGAAGTAGAGAGAGAGGTATCAACATCTCTACAGTACTCAAACATTCTCTCTATTTAATGCATATTCCCTGATAAGTGGCCAAAAGTGATGTCCAACCTAGGAAAATTGACCATTTATTGAAATATTATAAAGATTTTGTAGTCATATTGCGTAGTTGCGCTTGGAGTCGATTGTTTTATTAGTCATAATGACGCAATGAAACATTTACAAACTGAGTTTTATCCAGACTGTCATACAAAGAAATTATGAACGCATGCAAAAACAAGAGAGAACCAACTAAATATGAATATCTGATTATGTTGTGGTCATTATGTTTGCATTATCCTGTCAGCTTTTTGCATAGTAAAATAAAACCTGTAACTGTATTTTGCCCCCCCCCAAAAATGTTATTATAAGTTTAGTGTTTTATTCTTCCCTCATATTTAAAAGATTCATCCCTGTAAAAAGTGATCAGTTGACTTAACTTAAAAAAACTGAGGAAACCCGTTGCCTTAAAATTATTAAGTAAATAAACTTCACGCTTAATCGTAAAAATTAAGTTATGTGGAATTATCAAGTTCGATTTATTTCAATTAAGCATTATGTTTATTTACTTAATAATTTTAAGGCAACGGGTTTACTAAAAAAAAAGTAAGTAAGTGAACTGAACACTTTATACAGTGTATTTTGATGGTTTAAAGGGATAGTTCACCCAAAAATAAAAATTCTGTCAGTCATTACTCTCCCTCATGTTGTTCCCTGTAAGACTTTCGTTCATCTTCAGACACAAATGAAGATATTTCTGATGAAATCTGAGAGCTGCTCACTCCTCCATAGGCTGATAGGTAATCGAGATCTGCCATCCCAGAAACGTTTGTAAAGACATCGTTAAAATAGTCCAAGTGACTACAGTGGCTCAACCTTAAGTTTATCAAGAGATGAAAATACTTTATGTGCGCAAAAACAAACAAAAATAACGACTTTATTCCACTATTCTTATTCATTCATTCGTAGTGTAACAGCGCAGCGCTTCTGGGTTGTACGTCAGAACGGAGGCTCACTATTGGCCGACGCTGGTCATGTGTGTGATGCTGGCC
This sequence comes from Rutilus rutilus, assembly GCF_951802725.1. NCBI lineage: Eukaryota > Metazoa > Chordata > Actinopteri > Cypriniformes > Leuciscidae > Rutilus > Rutilus rutilus. The sequence goes on from NC_140215.1 coordinate 2,001,328, forward strand.
AATAGCGAGCCTCCGTTCTGACGTACAACCCAGAAGCGCTGCGCTGTTACACTACGTGAACTCACTCTGAGGCGAAGAGTTGAATAAAGTTGAATAAAACGCACATAAAGTATTCTCGTCGCTTGATAAACTTAAGGTTGAGCCACTGTAGTCACTTGGACTATTTTAACGATGTCTTTACTAACTTTTCTGGGATGGCAGATCTCGATTACAGAGAAGCCTATGGAGGAGTGAGACAGCTCTCAGATTTCATCAAAAATATCTTAATTTGTGTCTGAAGTTGAACGAAAGTCTCACGGGGTTGGAACAACATGAGGGAGAGTAATTACTGACAGAACTTTCATTTTTGGGTGAACTAACACTTTAATAGAAATTGTAGGGTCATTAAAATCACTTTTGTCCAGTACTGTATATATGAATATATGTTTTCTCTTCGTCTTCAGTCTCATTCGGTTCACCCGTTGATGCGTCTCTCGCCGAAGCTCTCTCTGCGCCGGAAGAAACAGCAGGTGCGGCAGTGCTCTCTCTGATCTGATGTTGTCTGTCAGACGCTGTGATTACGAATGCACTGTTTAATATGTGCTTGCTTTAATCTCCCGTGTCTTTTTTTGAGTAACGTGTGTCTTTCTCCTAGAGAAGCTGAAGAACGTCTGTGGCACTTCTGGAAGAAACACGCGAGGTGCGTGAGAACAAAAGCATCGCGTAAAGCAGACGCACAATCATTCAAATTGTTTGTCTTTTTAACAATCGCTGGGACACATTTCTCAATACTTTGGTCATTTTTCCAGAACTCTTTGAACGCGGCAGTTCAAAATGCACTAAAACTACCAAAAAACTCTAATTAACTCATTCTTCCAGAACACAAGCAAAGTTTGGTAACACTTTGTTTATAATCATTCTGCTAACTATAAACTACATGTCAAATAGCAGTCATTAGAGTATTAGTAGACGGTCTGCTTACAGTCACCCCGTAGTCAATCATTTTATCCCTTAAAACTCATCTTTGATCACCAAAATGACTTATTTAAACGGTTTCCTTCTTCTTGCCTTAAAATATCTTGAATGTAACTCGACACCCTTCCCTCATTTAGTGTTCGCGGTTCTACGAATATGCAAATGAGCCCCGCCTCCACTCACTCACTCAGCTCAGAGATCCACTCGTTGACGATCACACGTTGATCTGGTTGGATACAATTTACAAGATAGTTTTTAAAATCCAGCGTTTAATGTTGTTTATGTGTCTATGTGGTGTTTTTAATGTGCTTTAACACAAACCATGTGTGAATTCATAAGTCGACACCATTGCTGAGTATTTCCTCCTTAAAACTGCAGTGAACCAAAGACAGTCTCAAAAACACGCTTTGAAATCGCTGGTGTTTCTGACGTCACAAACTACCTTGTAACCAATCAGATCGACGTGTGATCGTCAACCAGTGGATCTCTGAGCTGAGTGAGTGAGTGGAGGCGGGGCTCATTTGCATATTCATAGAACCGCGTATACTAAATGAGGCAAGGGTGTCGAGTTACATTCGAGATATTTTAAGGCATGAAGAATTTATTTTCAAGGAAAAAACATTTACATTTGTAATTTTCGTGATCAAAGATGAGTTTTAAGGGATAAAATGATTGACTACAGGGGGACTTTAAGTCTAACAGTTGTGAAAAGAGTATGTAAACGTGCAATTTGGCCTCTTGTTTTTTTTGTGCCAAAGTAATTTGAAAGATGTCTTCATGTGCACATGCAGTGATAAATGACCCACAGTTTCTCTCACATGGCCTGATGTTGAAATCACTGTGTGAAGAGTTTTGAAACCGTGACCCAAGTATTGAGAAAGTCGTTAAAGTGATTTAGTAAAAACTGTAGGTTTGCATGTAAACGTGCAAATTGGCCTGTGGGTACATTGAGTTTTTGTGGCGTTTGAATGAGAAAATAATTCATGTAAATTGAATAAATTTTGTGCTAAAACAATGATAACTGATCCCAGAGAATGTCTAATAAGGGGAGAAGTTTCACTCTCAGTAAACTTCCGGCTTCTGAACTGGTTGCAGTTCCACTCTGGCTCCACATGAGGGCGCTCACAGGACGAGTGCAGTTCCACTCTGGCTCCACATGAGGGCGCTCACAGGACGAGTGCAGTTCCACTCTGGCTCCACATGAGGGCGCTCACAGGACGAGTGCAGAATGAATGGAGGTCTATGGAGCTATACCCCTCAAAATCCACTTTTCTCCGGATATAATTTTTGTCTAGTAATTTGAATGTTGTATTCGAAAGGAGATGCAAAGAAATTACACATTGCTGGGTGTTAGATTTTTTACAGTCACTTATTTGCTTTAAAAAGTCTTTTAAAGTGTCAATGACGTACGACCAGAGATACTGCTTTACGGCAGTCCTTCAGTCACTTTGGTGCTTTCGCGCTCTGCACTTTCTTTTCACTCGAGGCATCGACAACACAGCTGACACAGGTAAACACACGTGCTAGAAGAGTTTTTGTTTTGTTGTTTTAAAAGACCACGCCGAAAATACACACACACACACACACGATGCCATCAAGCGGTATCTCTGGTCGTAATCAGTCCTTCACTGACCAATCAGCGTTCATTAGCAGAATGCTAGTGTGTTATGGGCAACAACAACTCAACCTGTAAGAAATCGAAAGGACATAAGTACTCGTTCATTCAACTTTCGACCTATAACCCATGTTGAACTTGCAAAACCTACAATCAAATCTGAGATTTCTCAACGGCAATCGGGTGAAAGAGACAAATTTGGCCGTCTAGCCCCATAGTCTCCCATTCATTGTGCACTCATGGGCGATCGCCCCCAGTGGAGCTCTGGTGGAACTACAACCACAATTCGGTACAATAGGACTTAATAGCGAGTGGCCAGGCTCTCCTGATCCCCAGTTCAGCTCACAGAGAAAAAGTGACCCAAGTATTGAGAAATGTGTCCTGGCGATTGCAAAAAAACTGTAACAGAGAGCAAAGCATGAGAAGAAAAACACATCATTGTCAAAGTTTTTGCTGTTATTTATGGGCCAATAGAGGATGTGACAGAGACTCTAATGATACTCAATAGTGAGCATGAGCAACAGTTTAAAGATTTGATTCATTTCCATGTAAATTGGTGGATTTAACCCCGTGTGTTTCTCCTCTCCACAGACGTCCTCTGTTCTTATCTGGGATTCTCTCTGACACCGTAACGCCTATAATGTGTTAAAGCTGCATTATTGTTGCTGTCAAGCTTCAAAGCCCCACCAGATTTCATTAAAACCTCTTTTAATAAATGTAACCTCATGCTTGCCGACGGTTTACGTATTATTGCTAAAACACTAAACAGAGATGAAGCGTTTCGGTATATGCGGGTGCAAATCAGAAAGCCTGGGTAATGGTGAAATGCAAAAAGGAAATTGATGGGAAATAGCCTGAAATTGTTCATGACATATCCCTAAATATCACAGCTTGTCCTTAAGCTCGGTTTAGAGGGATGTGGGTGAGCGGAAGCGTCGCTAGTCATTAACACACACACACAAGAGACACAGTAAAATGCACTCAAATCAAATCAATATATGTTTTTATATAATAAACGGTGACAAGCATTGAACTGACAAAGGTTGCATTATTAGAAATCCAATATAAAACAAAACAATGCAAATTTTCTGTGAAAATGATGGCTGGTTTAAAAATGTTTTCGAGTGCAAGATAAGCAGGAGTCACTCTCTATGGGAAACACCACTCTAGTCCCCGAGAGTGGATGAGTTTTTAAAAATGGCAAATATTAGAGTCTGCCCGGCAACAGCTTAAACAGTCTTTTCTGATGTTGTTCGAGTCGCCTCAAAACGACTGGAGTTTGAGAGATTGGCACCATGGCAGTCCAGCTGTGTGTGTGTGTGTGATGTAATGTCAGTCCTCGTCTGAGTCCTCATCACCGTTCTTGCGGCTCGGCGCCGAGCAGCGGATGGACGTCATCATCTGATCCTGGATCTGTTTTCTGGGGTTTTCCTCCAGGTCAGTCTTCACCGCTCCGGTCTCTGATAAACGCCACTCCAGCTCTGAAACACACAGAACAGCTGCTCCTTTACAAACACATCTTTGGTAAGGAAACGTGAAAACGTAAACACAAAAATAGGCAAGGCAAGTTTATTCATATAGCACATTTCATACACTATGGTAATTCAAAGTGTATGGAAGCTTGTTTCCGCCACTGAATAATAAATGAATACTAATAATTGCGACTAATAATTGTTTTTATCTCACAATTCTGACTTTTTCTCTCACAATTGCGATATATCAAGTCAGAATTGTGAGAAATAAAGTCGCAATTCATAAAAAAATAAAGAAAAATTTAAAAAAAAAAAAAATCGCAATTGCAAGATATAAAGTCGCAATTCTTATAAATAAAGTCGCAATTGCGTGTTATAAAGTATAAAGTCAGAATTGTGAGATATAAACTATTTAGGTAAAAAAAGATATAAAGTCAGAATTGCGAGAAAAAAAGGTCAGAATTCTGACTTTATAACACGCAATTGCGACTTAATTTCACACAATTCTGACTTTATTTCTGTGAGATAAAAAGTCGCAATTATCTTTTAAAAGGTTTTATTTTGTTGCGGAAACAAGCGTCCATAAAGTGTTTTACACAGAAAGGAATTAAAATAGTCACAAAATAAAAGCAAGGAAAATTTAAATAGTTATAAAAGGAATTAAAAGAATAAAAAGATGTTGATATGAGAAACTTCTCATCTGGTAAAACACCGTTGTATAATTTTTCACAACTCCCAGTTTTACTCTGAGATTTTCCCATGATTACACTGTGATCAGATACTTTACATACAAAATAGATAGATACTTTTTATTATATATTTTTGGTGCTGGACAGTCGGTATGAACTATCATGTATGGAAAAGACGAATACTTTTACATAACAAATGTAATTATTTTATTTAATGACAACATGTATAACAAAAATCTGTATCCACAAATCCAAATAATCATCACAAAACCTACTTTTACTCATTTTAGAATAACTAATTGGCATGCTAAATATTCACTTATACTTAAATTATATATATATATATATATATATATATATATATATATATATATATATATATATATATATATATATACACACACACACACATATACATATATATATATATACACACACACACACACACACATATACATATATATATATATATATATATATATATATATATATATATATATATATATAAAAAAATATAACAAAATATATAACAATTTAAATGTATAAATAAAATATATAAATACCAATTTATATTAAATAAATAATAATATAGCCAAATGAAAATTTATTCATTTAGATTCTGCTAAATTAATGAATGTAAGATATTAGGGGAAAAAACTATTGTTTGTACAATAAACAGACAGTCAATTCATATTAGGTGATCAACATTTATTTATATTGTTGTTATTTATATTGAGTTATTGTTATTTATATTGAGTTATCAGCAGCAATGGCTATGTTCAGTATTTCAATTAAAATTTTTTTTTTGATTACAATCACTTCTTATGTGATGAACAAATAGCATGTGTGTTCATGAGTGGTTAATAAGATTTAAAGGAGTGAAACTAACACAAACACAGCATTTTAATCAAGAAAATCACTCTCACCGTCACACTTCAGGTTCATGCCTCCAAACACCAGCGGGCCGATGAACTGGGCCTTCATCTCGCCCTCGTAGTAGATGAACAGCGTGGGCAGGTTGCGGTCGGGGTAGTTGGGAATGCAGGTGGTGGAAATAGATTTGATGAACTTGGTTTGAGGAAACTTGTGGGCCAGATATGACAGATGCTGGTTTATCAGCGTGCATAACGGGATCCTGCGGGATAACAGACACATTTATTAGTCAAGGTACTGGATGACACTCATTTAGGCAAGGGAAGCATTTATATAGCGCACATGATCAGTTAAAGGGGCTGTATGTAGAATTCAGAAACCTGTGTTTTTAGTGACACCGGTGGCCGTTCAGTGAACTGCAGCAAGGCCTCGATATACTCACGGCGAACTTCTTTTTCTTTCTTTGCTTAGAAGTAAAAAGAAGTTGTAAATACCTTTACTGTTAACGAACATCCAGACATCGTCCACGTTTAGATGAATATGTAAATATGTGCAGCGCTTTCCTCTCAATAACAAGAGGCGCTGAACGTTTTTTACAGGTCGCCGAGAGTTGCAGAATGTTCAACTTTGGGTAAAACGCAACGCACATCACTGTCACTTTTTACTCAACCGTCCAATCACAGTGGAGGAGGGGCGGGACTAATACCACACCAACCAACCGTCACATTCTGCTTGTACAACGTCAACAGACGACAACAACAACAACAAGCATAATAACGGAACAAAATCATTTAAAACAAGAGCCAGAGAAAATACGTTACATTGTATCGACATTTTAATATAGAATCAACACAGAAACAAAATATGTGTGAAATGAGATACTAGTAACACTTTCGCGGATATTCCGTATCATAACAAGCGAAGCGTCTCAACTGAAAAAAATGCTGGATAAAAACGCTTTAGTGGACACGCGGCCTTATGATAGTTTGATTATAAAGTATATTTGAGACTATATAGATCTGACTAGCCTAGAAATCTAGACGCACCCTAGCGGCAGCTAAATGTATTTTACAGCCAGGGCAGTCTAGCAACTCTCCGCTGACTTTCGGAGCTGGAAAAACCTAAATTGGGTCAGGCCAATCACATCGTGTATAGAGTAGGGCTTAACATAAAGACAACAGAGTTGCGACGGTTCCCTGCTACTTGAAAACAAAGAATGGCGGCTGCTGCTGGAGAACAGTCTGTCGAATCGGCTTTGGCCGCGACTCTGGAGGAGTTGGAGTTCAGCTTTTCTTTGAGAAAAGAGCAAAGAACGGCACTTAAGTCATTCTTAAAAAAGCAAGATGTGTTCGTAGTTTTGCCGGCCAGATTCAAAAGTTGAATCTATCAACTAACTAGGGTTGTGCCAATGGACGATATCATCGTCCATCGTGATGGCTGACCGACATCACGATGGTGAACCACCATCGTGATGCCACGCCCCCACCCTGTGAGACCAGCCCAGTCTCACGGCAGTTCGTGTTCGTGTGTACACCAGTGGTTGGGAACCTGGCTCTTAGGCAAAAATCATGTGGCTCGCAAGGTCTCTCACCCTTTACCAACGAACGATAAAAAAATTAAGACGTGCGTGTTCAGTGCTGTTCGCGAGTGTCACGAGTCACCACAGCAATCAACTAACCGCTTACGTTTCTGTGGTAACCTAACAGTTACAGCTCCTGCACTGGGATTCAAGCAGCTGCTGCTTGTTTAAGGTGATGGCGAAAATCATTTTAGAACAGCAGCGAAAATGTAAAAGTAGGCTATATGAACTTTAATATATCCTTTTATTGAAACGGGTGCTTTACTGTTCAGAGACATTTCGAAACATTTCACCCGCTGGCCGCTGGTACTTTCACTTTTGCCGCAGAGACCCTTTATGTCCTATAAATGTGTCGTATTGTTGATAATCCGCGCAGATTTCAGTTGATGATTCTGTTTAAAGTTATTAATAATAAAACATGAATGAATGAGAAAGAAAAGAGCAGGATGTGCTTTATATTGAAAAGAAATATTAAAAGCGCGATAAGTCGCGAAAGAGACCTGAATTGTACTGACAGGATGCTGTGCGCGCGCTCCGAGCGCAACACGGACAAGCATATAGTCTTTGTCTTCGGTTGCGAGCCTAAACGGCCAAATAAACATATAAATATTTCAAAATGCCAAGCCGAGTATTCCCGTGGCGTAAACACAGTAGAAGTAGCTACTCTCTCTCTCTCTTCGTGATGGTCAGCGCGATTCCGTAGCATCTCCCCCCCCCCGACGATATCATCGTCCATCGCGATGTTTTACTGTAAACATCATCAACTGCCAATTTAGGGGACATTGCCCAACCCTACAACTAACGTTAACTCCGCTGTTGGGAAAACGCTCTGGTTGGTTGAAGCGCTGTCCTATTGCGAGCAGAGGGAATTTGAAAGGCAGCCGTTTATCCCCTCGGATTGAGCCGCGTCTATGGAGAGTTGCCAGACACAACATCTTGATGTAGGTCTGGCTTGCCAGGCTAAGATCTGACTGTAGTTTGAATGAATCTGTGACATTATAGTACAGAATGGCTCTTTCTGCATTAGTTTCATATAAACGTCACATCCTTTGATTTTCCCGGCAAAAACGTCCCGAGTCATTCACGTAAACATCAGTCAACAGGCTTTCATAGACGACCTAGGAAGTCGAGGAAGGTCTTGTTTTATACAAGCTGTTCACACATCGCCAATAAAAGAGTCATTAATGCATGACAATTCTTACACATAGCCCCTTTAAGAATAAGAAGAGAAATATACATAAATAAGATACAGTGCATGGGAACTTTTTTGTTTAAATAACTAAATAAGTTGTTTTGCATTATAAATAATGAATGCATACATCTAAATTATAATGAATGCATATATATAAAGTACTGTCTGCAGAGGTCGATGTGTAAAATCACCCTGGTTTGTAGAGATGCAGCACCACCCAGATTCCGGCTCCAGCTTCATTCACCTCCTTCACGTAATCCTGACCCGAGATCTCATTCAACTCCCCAAACGCGTTCTTTATCTGGTTCGCTTTCCACTCGGCAATTCTCTTCTGTCTGTCAGAGAGAGAGACCATGCACAAATAATTACTGCTCTTTCATTACCTGAAAGTTTAACTCTCGCCAAAATGCAATCTAGGCTCTCTTTGTGAATCTACCCGAGGCAAACTTTCATGTAAAAGCATAATTAGGATGGAAACGCCACTTTTAAGATTGACCGTATTTTCGTTTTAGGTCAAATTGCCTGTTGAATGGGAGTGAATGGGGCACTTCTATGATCGCATCAAAAATCGCTATTTTTAAAACACTAATACGGCTCGACACAACATGAAACTGTGCTGGAAGTGTCACCAGGGGCTCTACACATGAACTCCAGCATTGAGAACAGTGTTTGTGTACACAGAGTTTACTAAAGAGAAAGATCAACTCACTGTTTCTGTGTCCGCCGGCATTCTGACAGTCAAAAATAGTCGATCTCCGAATGCAACGTAACAGGGAGGAGAGTAAAGATGGAAAGCTCCTAAAGCTTAGTTCCATATAAATTCACGGATAATTTGTTGTTTTGTCGTTAGTGAAAATCAATATTGACCTTGTATTTGAAAAAGGATCCTCATAAGAAGCAATACTAAAATCCAGAGTCAGTTCATTCGCATTCGGAGATCGACTATTTTTGACTGTCGAAACACCGGCGGACACAGAGACAGTGAGTTATTCAAAATCTTTCTCTTTAATAAACTCTGTGTACACAAACACTGTTCTCAATGCTGGAGTTCATGTGTAGAGCCCCTGGTGACACTTCAAGCACAGTTTCATGTTGTGTCGAGCCGTATTAGTGTTTTAAAAATAGCGATTTTTGATGCAATCATAGTCGTGCCCCATTCACTCCCATTCAACAGGCAATTTGACTGAAAACGAAAATACGGTCAAACTTAAAAGTGGCGTTTCCATTCTAATTATGCTTTTACATGAAAGTTTGCCTCGAGTAGATTCACAAAAAGAGGTTGCATTTTGGCAACAGTTACCCTTGAATAGAAGTGTTTGTGCAGCAGCTGTAGGACAGGTCAAGTTTTTAGTCTATAGTTCAGTGTAAATAGCCACCTATTTTCCATTTTGGGAGATCACATAAAATGAATTTAAAAAAAAAAAAAATTTAACGCTGGATGGAAACGCTAAAATGCGCATAAATTCTAAAAATGCTTATTGCACTCAATTGAGTTAGAAATATCAATGCAGTGCTGCGCAAAAACACTGTTAAAGTGACAAAAACATAATGGTGTATTTCTTCAATATGTACCTGTACATCTCCATGGCGAGCTCATCCTCATCACTGAACTCATCTTCATTTTCCTCCAGCTCCTCCAGAGTCATGCTCTCATAAGTCTTCACTGCAAAAGAACAGAATATGAGCTCACATACTACACATCCACAGGCTTCAGAATAAACAAACCCGATTATCAGATGACAAGGAGCAGCAAAAACAACATTTAAACTATAACTGTGTGAAGTTAACTCAGGGTATATACAGGAATCATGGGAGTTAAAACCTTTAGACCTTTTTTTAAGACTCTTTCCATTCATTTTACGACCTCATCGCCACTTCAAGTTTTAACCGGTTACATCGGCGACACTTTAACTTACATTTACTATATATTGATTGTAAGATAGCACAACTAAACAGTCTTAGTTTGTGATAACTCCTTATCAATAAAAAACATAATTCAGAAGGTTGGGAACGAAGCACAAGAGAACTAACTGACTAATTGATACAATTCTTTGGACAAATATACATAATGAAAAGATGATACAAAATTTAATACCTTGGAAAATGGCATTTAATACCTTTTAAGGCCTAATTTATCAACTTTTAATACTTTTTAAGACACCCTGTAACAGTGTAAAAACTCCTCTTACCAACAGACTGAGGCTGATGAAGCTGCTCGTCCTCTTCCTCCTCCGCCGGTGTTTCTTTAGGAGGAAGAATACCTTTCCTCCTGAGGATGTCATTCCACTCGGTGTCTGCGTTCGGGTCCTACATTCACAACAAAACACATTCAGAGACGTGATGTTATCGACCACACGCAGGAAAAATGACAACTTCAGTTTGAGAGTTTACATGACTTCAGGCTTCATACTCATGACTGGTTTTCAATCAATAATGCGTTTAAATAATTACACTAATCAGTGTCTCCAATAAGACCCTCAGGGTTATTTTGTATAATATAGTTTTTAATACTACAATTTAATTTCAACCATTTTGTTGTTTGTCATTTTAGTTTTATATAGTTTATTCATTTTTATTTCAGATTTAGTTTGTTATTTTAGAACATCAATATAAACTAGACAAATTAGAAATGTTGCTTTTTTTAATATATATATATATATATATATATATATATATATATATATATATATATAATTTCACTTAATGTTTTTAGTTAAGTGTAATAACCCTGCCCTCAACAGACTGCACTCAAGTTTTAGTCTACTAATAATTGATGAAATAATATGTTAGCGCAGAACAAAACTACAAACATTTATATTCCTTACAAAAATATCCATGATTTTTCTAATTTATATGGCCTTTTCAGGCCTGGAAATGACATATATATTTATAATATTCCTTGATATTACCTTTAGTCATCAATATCACAGCGAAAAATTGCTATTTTAGATCATTTTCACTCAGAAATTGCTAGTAAATGTCACGAACAGTTAGGAAAGGCAAGTAACACTGAATTAAACGTGAAATTATTGAATGTAGAACAAATGAAACCGCATTTTCTTATAAAACTTACTCATTTTTTTGTTTACAACTTCTAAAAATGTTTGTTTTACAGTGTAATACCAACCCAAGAATGACATACACACAATGTAAACATACAGATCACTTTTTTTTTCTCAGTTAGTAGGAATAAGTTAGATTAAAACAATTACTAGTCAGAAGATCTTTACTAAACTATCGTCCTCATCATAACCAGCATCTCCAGAAACTGCTCTAAACCATCGAGAAATCAACGATCATTTCAAGTCCAATATAACGTGAAATAAACAACATATTTGGTTATTAATCAGACAAACCTGCATTTCTGTGCTGTGAATCACTCCTCTGCTCTCACGGCGCCGGAAACAGAAGGAGCGCTCCTCATTCTCTTCCGGCCGAACACAAGCTGCGTCCGTGACATAAAATATAGAAAATATCCTCCTTTTCACCAGTTTTATAAAGAAAAACTGTCTGTTAAATCACAATATATACTTTAGCGACACGATAAAAAAATATATTTAAAAATATGTTTGCACAAGACGATTAATACGCACATTTAATCTCGAGCGGAACAGAAGTGTGTAGGACGATATTCAGGGTTGCACCGTTTTTCGCCTTGTTTCTGAATGCCCATATATGGCGTTGTATTGCAGCTGATAATGTCCAGATAGCGCTGTCAATCAAACCTCATGACAGGTGTGACAGACTTGCGTTTACTTTTTGATTGTAATATAACAGTTTTGTAAGAATTGTTTCTTACGAGATTCCTCTGAGTTGCATTTCAATGTTTGAATTCTTTAACAACAATCTTAATTCACACCAAAATAATTTGGTATAAATACAATCATAAAATAAATGGACTCTTCTCTCGTTTCCCTCTGTTCATTTCATAAGATAATAAAGTGCTGGGCAACGATTAATCGCGATTAATCACATCCAAAATAAAAGTTTGTGTTTACATGTTGTGTATATATTTAAGACATATTTGCATGTTTATACTGTGTATATATATTTATACATAATTGATATTAAATATAAATAAAAAATTTTTTTAAATATATACATGCGTGTGTGTATTTATATATAGGCTACAAAATAATTATACACAGTACAAACACATATTATGTAAACACAAACTTTTATTGTGGATGTGATTAATCGCGATTAATCGTTGCCCAGCACTAAATATAATACAATTATTAAAAAAAATATACTGAAATAAATAATTATAAGTGCTTAATCGGTCACTGAACTAGACCGCCCATCCCGTGAAGGCCCCGCCCACTGATCTACGATCCCCTACCAGCAGAGGGCTCTAAAGGCCGTTATACCATAGGCGTTATACAGAGATAGGTAGCTCCAACGGCACTTTTAAAGCTACACTGTGTAATTTTTTAAGTTGATTCTTAGCAAAAAACGCTTTATTCTTTCAAAATGATATGTGCTCATTAATGTGTAATTACTTCTACCAACTAATCAAGTATTCTCGTAAGCGTAGAATCTGCCATTTAGAATACATACGAGCGAGTCGCTCGAATGGCGGCAGCCATGTTGCGCCTCCATCTTGAAAATACATGTGCCAAAGAGGGACATACCTGGAAATTCAAGCTTCGCCTTTCGCGTTTTTTACACAGTGGCACCGTGACGAATGCGAGGGGGAGATTGCTCACGACTGCCGGCAGATTTGAAATAATATGGCCACCATAGGAGTTAAAACGCTCTCGGAATGGGAGGGGCTAGAAAGTAATATTCAGTTGGTAGTCATAAACAATTTCACCGCTAGATGGGAGAAATCCTACAGTTGTTCACTGACGTTCTTTGTGCAGAGTCTGTTAACCGTTACTTACATTAACCCATACAATTTGTATTATAGGGGTGGTTGATTATGATTTGACTTTTCTAACTTTAGTTAGTGTGTAATGTTGCTGTTTGAGCATAAACAACATCTGCAAAGTTACAACACTCAAAGTTCAAAGCAAAGGGAGATATTTGCTTTTAAAGAAATCACTTTTTAAGGACTACAACAAACGGCTGGTAGAGACTACACCACATTCCTCCCGGGTTAGTGACATCACTAACCCTACAATCTACATAAACCCCGCCCCCGGGAACGCCATTTATAGATTATCATGACAGAATATGCTAATCAATGACACATAAGCTACAGAAATTCATCAACTAACCATTCAGAAATTTTGTCTAACTCCGGTTTGAACATAAAAGGCTAAAGGTTTTAGAAATGTTCAGGACACAAGCTGTTGAAGCTCCGCCCCCTGTGCCGGGAGCAGCAGCTCATTTGCATTTAAAGGGACAGACACAGAACCGGTGCGTTTTTGCTCACCCTCAAAAAGTGACAACTTTAACATGCTATATAAAAATATCTGTGGGGTATTTTGAGCTAAAACTTCACACACACACACTCTGGGGACATCAGAGACTTATTTTACATCTTGTGAAAAGGGCATTATATTGATTTCCTCCCTCATTTTGATTTAACAAATTACAATGTGGCCACAATATAGTAAAACAAGGGTACAAATTAGTAAAACGTGCTGAGGTATTATTAATTCGTGGCCACGAAACAATATTCACCTGAATATTCACAAAAATATTTAGCATTCACTATTTAATTATTAGTATCAAACTGTTTTTCTTACCTGTGAAGGCCGACTAGTGTTCTCGTACAGCTTTTTATTCCTTTTGCAAAGAAATTGCTGTTTTAGTTAACGTTTTGGGGTTTTAACTAGCTATACCACTGATCTTAAGCTACACGGAAGTCCCATAAGTGAACACTGGACACTTAAAAATTAAATATTATATTTTAAACGTGTATTTTAACGAGGAGGTAAGCTGCAAATTCATTCAAAGGGCAAATCACAAAATAAAACACTTCTTCATTACTGACACCTGCTGTTAGCAGACAGACACTCTCCAAGCTCCTCTCCCCAGTATCAAAGCAATTTTTAATAAGCAGGAAAAAATTCCGACTTTAAACAAATACCCTTTTAAATGCTTAGGATGTTTGCGTTGTAAGAATGTACAGGGAGACTTTAGATTTAAAAACGGTGTCTCGTTAGGCAATGTTTTCTCAGTCAAATCATAACATTTCCTATTGATTCAGCCCACTAGGGAATACCAATATAGCTGTGCTGTGGCTTCACTGTTTATGACGTCATGAGCTATCCAGTCATTATATAGATCAGTGGCCCCGCCCCATCTATCTAAAGCCCCGCCCTCAAATACAGGTCAGCAAACCCAAGCAAATGATTGACAGGCAGAGAGGTTTGTAAATTGGAGCGGCTGTTGATCAGTCACTGAATTGACCCTTTTCACATTTCCGGGAAGCGGAAGTCGACATAGTTGGAGATGGTCCTCACTGCAGAACATGAAATCCAGGAGGAGGAGTTGGATCCAGATTCCTCCCACCTTACATATACCTAAACCTACCAATCTCCACCCCTTATATCTGGATCCAACTCCGCCCCCTGGATCTCGTGTACTGCAGTGAGGTGCTACTGGATAGTTGGGTAAACTTCTATAGCGAGAAAACACAACTTTCAAAATGAGGAAAAAAATTGAGTGCGATTGAAACCGGAGGAGAGAAAGATGTCAACTTTACCGTCACTCCCACCACAGCCGGTAAAACGCTCACAGCAGCGTTAACTAGTTTTTTGTAATTTGATGGAAATATTACAAAGTATAGTGTTATTATGTAAATGCATTTTTTTAAAGAACATATACAAAACTTTTACGATTTACGATGCTGATGACCGTTAAAACCATAGACTGTACAAAAATATGGATGTATTGTCCGTGGACCGTGACATCACCCATTGGTTTCTGAAGCCCAAAGTGGGCGGAGCCTGCCGTCGCCATCTTGGCAGCATGTCACTCCCAGATAATCGAAAATGGACAAAGAGGTGCACTAGCTGAGGTGACGAGACGCTAACACACAGCAGACAAACTTCTAGTAGTGAAATCAGCGGCAATCCACCTGTCACTCAAGTGGCCACGCCCTTAATTATGTACAACTTTAAGGCTTAATATAATTTAAACGTTATAAAAAAAAATCACTCACAGTGTCATGAAGGAAAAAAAAAAGCTATATAGACCAAAACCACTTTTTGCACCAGGCTGTAAACACATTTTTTTCTGCTGTAAAGTTGAGCATTTTAACATGGGGCTCTATGGGATTGACTCTCTTTTGCAGCCGGTCTCTAGCGGCCAGTCAATGAACTGCAGTTTCAATGAAAGTCACTTCCGTGTTGGATTCAAGAGAGAGACTGGCAGGTTGCCACTTGGTTAAAACCATGATGTGGATGTCCACCTATATGGCACTGTCATTTTTAACAGCTCTAAAACCATAGACTGTCTGTGTGGTTAAAACGCGTCATCAGTCTGTGAAAAGAGTCCAGTTATCGCCCCGCCCATTTCCCTAAAGCCCCGCCCTCAAATACAGGTCAGCAAAGCCCGAGCACGCAAATGATTGACAGGCGAAGGGTTTTTCTGATTGGAGCGGTTGAGATTCCAACTGAAGTCTATCAGGTAGTAGAGAGACAGTATGTTTGTGAAATTAAAGTTAATTATCAGTTAATACAATAAAAAGCGTCCGAGAATTCCTGCCAGTCTGCGCACCGATCAGCTGATACCGATAAGTATTTTTGTGAGATCTTATATACGTGAAGGAGGATATACGTGAAATGAAACTTCCCTCGCCGGAACCGCGAGGAGGAAAGGCTGGAAAAAAGCGGAAATAAACATTCGCCTAAAAGAGGAACTGCAGTTATGGGCGGAATATGAGCCTGCGAGTGTGTACTAGAAACAACAACAACACAAGCCGTGTGTGTGTGTGAGGATGTGGATCACTCCTGAAGAAGTTGTGCTGAAAAACGCGCTCAAGCTTTGGGTTACGGACAAATCCAACGGTTATTTCCTCCTGCAGCACCGAAGAGGACACGGAGACTCGGGGGGGAAAATCACAGGTGAGTCCGGACACATAGGTGATGATAATAATAATCATAACATGACTGGCGAGAACCTGCTGTCTCGCTTTGGGCTCATACACACTCGCTCTGAAGGAAAGTTCAGTCTTTTGTCTAGATCCGAGGCAACAGTTGCATCCTGGTTTTCCTTTTGTCTCTGCTGGGAGTTTCCTTCCAAGAGAACAACATGGAAAATATCAAAACAAACATTCAGAACAGTTTCTATGGGAGTCCATTTGCACCACATAGGGGATAAATATTACTTTTGGCACAAAAAAGACAAAATTATGACATACTAATTCATTATTATTATGATACAACAAGACGAAATGAGTCCTATGCCAAGTCATAATTATGACTTTCATGTTACAATGGTACAAAAATCAAAATTATGATATAAAGTTAAAAGGATGACATACTATAAGTCAAAATCATAAAAGTCGAAAGTATGACATACCAAGTAAAAATTATGGCATTAATTGTCATGATGTGTTTTACATCAATTTATGTCATAAAAAAGTCAAAATCATGATATAATATAACAAAATGATGACATTGTCATGATATGATTAATTTTACATTAATTTAGGTTATAAATTAATGATATAAAAGTCAAAATTACGATATAAAGTCAAAATGATGGCACACTCTAAGTCATAAGTTATAATTATTAGATTAAAATGCTGAAATTATGTCATACTAAGTCTTAATCATGAGATAAAAAGTCAAATAAAGTTTAAATTATTCATTTCTATGTTAGAATTTCAGATTTTTATGTCATAAATATGACTTAGTATGTCATAATTTTGACTATTTATGTCAGAATTATGATTTTCCAAAAGCATGCAAGTTTGTGTGGCTGTGCGAAAGCTGGAAAAGATGTGGGAAGACAGGGAAGCAAATCCATCCAATGAACATTCCCTCTTACAAAACAATAGAGATTCATTCATTTCTGCAGTTTTCTTTCTTTCCACGTCGATTCCCACTTGCGCAGTTTTTAAGGTGGGAGTTCTTGCGAGACTTCAGTGAAGACACAGATGACTGAAGCTCAGTGAAGCTCAACTCTATGCTTTATGGGTCGCACAGTTTCGTTTATTTGAAGCTGTTGTGCAGAATTACCTCTCGTCTGTTTAACTTTACGAGGAGATAATAAAGCTCGAACATTAGCTTGTACTTTCCCCTAAATGTGTCTGTAACTGACAGACATTAGCCTAAACATCAAACCTTTGCTCTAAGTGAGATTTAATACACTCTTCATAATAAAGATGCTTTATGGTTCAGTGAAGAACCTTTAAGACCCTAAATAGTGGAAAAAGGTTCTTTAGATTTGTTTAAATGTTCCTCACACTAAAAAAAAGGCTCTTTTAAGACCCGATCACTGAAAGGTTGTACAAAAATGATGTCAAACCGGAAATCCCCTTTATTTAGCCGTATGTTGTCGTCAAAACAACAAAAGATAGCTTTAATTATAAGAAATCAGAATTAATAGCATATGTTTTTAATTTAGTCAGGACTAAACAGTGTTATTTGACATTTGATTAGCTTATTCAGTTTCTGTAGTGTTTCTGAATACTAGTGTGAGACACTTTTCTCTTTATTTCTCTTTATTTGTATCTTTATTATTTTGAATACATATTTGCTACTTTTTTCAATTTAATTCAAATATTGAAATCAAGCTTCCCTGTGTTGTGTAAACTAAACAACAAAATTACCCAATTTTAAAAATGCAAATGTAATAAAAAAAACGGTCAATTTTTTTTCTATATCGTCATAAATATTATTATTGCAAATATTCTTAAAATATCGAGATATCATTTTGATATCGTATATCGCCAACAATATCATATATCATATATCGCCAACCCCTAATATATATATATTTGAAAATATATGTAAAAATATGTATATATTATAAATATATTTTTACCAAATAAATGCAGCCTTAGAAGATTTTATTTCGAAAACATATATATATATATATATATAATTTTTTTTTTTTTTTTTTTTTTTTACTTTTTTTTTATTTATAAATACATGTTTGATTTGTTTTTACAAAATAAATATATTTTTTATGTTTTCGAAAAAATGATCTCTAGTCACCAAGGCTAAAAATGCACTATATTTTCAAAATTTAATTTATTTTTCAAGCTGAATTTCAGAAATGCTTCATTATATACTTGTAACATATGCCACTCATGTGGCTGTCGTGGTTTGTTTAATTTACAAATACAGATTTGATTTAATGTCACTATCAGAGTAATAGTTTGAGTTTGTCTGACACTTGTGTTTGAAACTCGTCCACGTCGGTCTCGTCACCCCGAGGACGTTTGTGTTTGTAACTGGGAGAAATTCAGGAGAGCCGGTTATGCGTCGTCTTCTCTTTCTCTTTCTCTGTAGAGCGGAGCAGGAATGGCAAACATTAGACGCTTATCGAGCGTGTGCAGACTCTTGTGTACACAGAGCTGCTGAAAGAGGAGAACTTCACACGCTTCCAGACGCTCCTTTCTTACGCTTAACATTTTTTATTTCTTATTTCTTATGCTTTAACGTGAAATTAACATGATCTTCAATCTGGCGCTTTTCTGATAATGGGCTTTTATTATGAAGGGCTTTTTACTGCCAGTTTGCAAGATATAAACTCAGAATTGCGACATATGAACTTTTTAACTGCGAGATATAAACTTGCAATTGTGACTTTTTTTCTTGAATTTTAAGTTTATATCTCGCAATTCTGACATATTTTCTCGCAATTGTGAGATATAAACTCTCAGTTGCGAGTTATAAAGTCCAATTCTAAGGACATTTTTTTCTACTGACTTTTTTCCTCAGAATTGCGCGTTTATATCACAATTCTGACTTTATAACTCACAATTGCAACTTTATATCACGCCACTCTGAGATAAAAAGTCAGAATTGCGAGATAAAAAGTCGCAATTAACTTAATATAAAAATTAAAAAGTTTTATTCTGTGGCGGAAACAAGTTTCCATTGATCTGAGCATGTTTGATTGGTTCAGGATATTCAGCTCATAACTGACATCATCAGCTTAATTGTGTCTGTGATTTACTGTGATCTTTTGTAGAGAGCATAATGATTTTATGAGTGAAAAAGTATGATCTTTAATGCACTCTTAAAGATAAAGGTTCCTTCTTTATTGGCATCTGTTGTTCCATGAGGAACCTTTAAAGGGTTCATCCTAATAATGCTTATTTTCCATGTTCATCTTTTGCTGTTTGTGCATGAAAAAGGGAGTTAGTGTTTCTGAACTCCCTGAAACGCCTCCATTGTAGTCTTGAGTTTCTGCCGGGAACGAACACGTCACAATATTCCTCATTATAATAATTAATGCGCAGAATAAAGGGGCGGGGCCTGGTTGAGTTAGTTAGTAGTGTGTTAAACTGGCGGTTATGGTAATTAGGGGCGGGACATTTCCCAAACACACTCAAAGCGCTTGACCAATCACAACACACTGCTCCAGCCGACCAATCAGAGCACAGTGTGCTTTTCAGTAGGAGGGGCTTCATAGAGACAGGAAGTAAACAGAGCGTTACTGACAGACTGGGAAGAGAGGAGCTGCAACAATGGAGAATATGAGGAAAATAATCAACATTCAAGTAGGATTTTTTTTTTTTTTTTAGTAGAAGCCTTTATTTTGCAACCTTTATTTTTAAGAGTGTCAGACAGAAAAATCACAAATTCAGAGATCTCAATATGAAAAAAAAGTAAAAAGTAAAGATAATCATCTGAAATAAAGCTGATACTGAATTCAAGCTGAAAAAGCTATGAAGTCTTCTGAGCAATGAAAGATAAAAAAATAAAAATAAATTATTCACAGAAAAATTAAATGTATAAAAACATGATCAAAGTTACAAAATTAGAGAAAATGTGAAAAATGGAGATCATTTTCAGCAACGAAGCACAAAACTCCTTACACCATACAAGCTACAGACAATCCATAGCTTTATAAAAATGAAAATAAATTAGAAGTCTTGATTTAATCATAGCGGCAAACACCATTACATCATTATAATCACCTTTTTGTTCACTTTTTTCTTTCATGCTAATATAGATGGGCATTTTAGACATGCCTATACTAAAATAATTAAACAATTTACATTCATATTGGCATCTTTGACCAAAAAAAACAAAAAAGTTAATTTTTCTTCAACATGTCAAATAAAGAACTTAAAAGGTTAGTTCAACCAAAAATAGAAATTCTGTCATGAATTATTACAATATACAAATTCCCTCGTGTCGTTCCAAACCCTTAAGACCTTTTATTAAGATATTAAGATATTTTTGGGTGAACTAACCCTTTAAGCAACAGAATAAGCAGTACTTTCTCAGTTCTTGTCTCAGTACACATTATTTTGCTGCGCTATATTGTCTCTGTGAACGTTCATGTTCAGTCAAATCTGCTTTAAAACGGGTGTTGTTATTATTTCACACATTACATGGAACAGCTGGAACATGTCCTGCAGAGAGGGAACGATATGTTCAAAGCTGACGCGAGAGCCGTAAGTGAGAGAGTGTGATTCGCATTAGCTCGTGTTAAAGAGAGATCCTGGGGTCCGTAATGAACTTCAACTGTTTTCATTTTGATTGTGGTGTCATTAACTCGAACGACCCCATTCAAGCATGAAAACCTAGAAGAAACAAAATCAAGACTTTCTGAAAGGGCATTATATGGCCTCATTAAGGAGCGCTGACATCATGTGACCATTGGTGATGCTCTGTGGACATATCTAGATTCAACAATGTTGAGAAACACCATTTGCGACCTTTGAGGTGTTTTTCATTGAGAAACAGAAATCATTGATTTCATTCAATCAGTTTTTCTTCCAACGCCATTTTCTTCTTATGTGCTTCCTAAATGCTTTAGTTCTTCTTTCCTTTCAGTTCACCAGCGTTGCTTGTTGCAGGAGGATTATAAAGCTTTCCCAAGATTTTTTTATCCATTTCTGTCACCTGATGGAGTTCCCTGTTCTAAAGGGGGGGTATAATGGCCTTTTCACAAGATGTAAAATAAGTCTCTGATGTCCCCAGAGTGTGTGTGTGAAGTTTTAGCTCTAAATACCCCACAGATATTTTTATATAGCATGTTAAAGTTGTCACTTTTTGAGGGTGAGCAAAAACACACCGTTTTTGTGTCTGTCCCTTTAAATGCAAATGAGCTGCTGCTCCCTGCACAGGGGGGCGGAGCTTCAAGAGCTCGTGTCGTTTTACCTCACACACACATGCACTGAACATTTCAAAAACTTTTAGCCTTTTATGTTCAAACCGGAGTCAGACAATGATGGAGAGACTCAAGAAGTGAAAACATGTAGACAACATTTCTGAATGATTAGTTGATGAGTTTAGCTTATGTGTAGTTATCTTCTAGTCATTGATTACCATATTCTGTCTTGATAATCTATAAATCAGAATTGAATTTACAGCAGAATTGAACCATTATTTCCCTGTAAAGCTGCTTTGAAACATTCTGTATTTTATAAAGGTGACTTGACGCAGTCAGACACCACTTTTCATTATCATCAATATATAGAGTTATAAGCCATGAACCAAACCAGCCAGCTGCAACTAACCACATGAATCAGCATTTGATTCAAAGCAAACAAAGATAGGATTGTGTGTTCAAATGTGTTGTAAGTAAAGGACCTGCTTGTTAAAGCACCGAGAGAGACATAATCAATTCACAATCAATGATGCAATTTAAAACTATTGAGTACGTCAAGTCACAGAGGCATCTATAGCGCTTTATACAACCGTTTCAAAGCAGCTTCACAGTAATAAACAGGAAAATAGCTGTTAATGTTGCAAAGTTCATCAGCTGTAAAGCAGCTTTTAAAAAATTCAGTTCAGTAGCTGGGCAAAGTTCATCAATTATGAAACAAATTCAATTTCAGCTGTAAACTATAGCTCTACAGAAGACAAAAGTGCCATTATTCAGTTCAATTCACTTAGTTTTGTTCTCATCTGATAGTGTCAGTGCAGTCAAAATCGATATTACTGAATATTAAACGTAACCTCATTGATTATAAAAACAAAACACCATGTGCCTCTAGTTCTTAGCACAATATTCATGGTTTCAGTGAGTTAATTCAATCAAGAGTCTTTTAAATGATTCATTAAAAGAATCAGTTCATAGGAGTCATTTGACTCTTTTTGGAGATCAATAGAAAGACATGGACTTTCTCAGAAGGTCCGTCTATATAATGATGTAAATGTGTTCCGGTTTAAATCAGTTTTTGCATAAACAAAGGTTTTTACTTCAGTAAACTCAAGCTTTACTCTGCTGTGTTTCAGGATATCTGTGATGTTATCGGCGGTCTCTTTCGCATGTGCTGATTCGGCTGGTGCAGCTCAAATAGGAAAGTGAAACTTTGACATGCTGATGTTAAAACGGGTCATGTGAAGTGCGGTAAACTATAATAGCACATGCAGCGCATGGGGACGGTCACAGCTGCGCACCTGTAAACTGACTAAAGTTGCAGTAAAGCAGTCCTGAGGTCATGTGCATTAGCATAAATTACGCGTGTGTGTGTGATGCAGGGCTCAAAAGTGCGAGAGTTTCACTTGCATGTGCGATTAAAAATAGATGTGTGTGTGTGAACTTTCAAATCTATTTAGCAGCATGTGTGAAAATAAAAAAAGTTCCTACAGGTCCTTATGTGAATGTGTGAATGTGTTGCTATGTATGTATATACACACACACACAAACACATTACATTTAATCATTTAGCAGATGCTTTTATCCAAAGTGACTTACAAATGAGGAGAGCAATAGAAGCAGTTCAACTAAGAATAGGAAAACAATATGCAAGTGCTGTGACCCTTCCCAGTTTGGTCAAACGCAGTACATGTCTTTTTTATTTTTAGATATAGATATAGAGTAGAAGAGAAGAGAAAGAAAAGTGTTAGTATTAATGGATCAAGTGTTGCCGAAAAAGATGATTCTTGAAAATGGGATATTTCAGAACTCAGCACTGTTGTCTTCTTCTTCTTCTTCTTCTTCTTCTTCTTCTAATCAAGTAAATGCAGCCTTGGTGACAATAAGATCATTTTTGTTATGTATGTATTTACATATATCCCACGATGACTTCAGATGACGCAAACTTGCACCAATGATACATTTTTCTAAATGTCATAATCATTTGTTAACAAACAAGTAGCCTGACCATCAGCTGAACCAGATCCACCTCACACAGGTCAGACACACACACACACACACACACACACACACACCCACCCTATTCATTACTTCAGTGAGCTCATTGTTTCTGCATTAAATTATTACATTGTTTAAATTATTATATTTAAAATGCATAAACTATATATATATATATATATATAGTATATATAGTTATGCATTTTAAAGTAGGCCTAAAAAATAACATATTTATTATTAGATACAGTTTGAAGCAGAAATATTAAAAAACCTAGTGTATGTTTTGTATAATAATAAATTAAATGTCTCCTTGTATCCCTTTGACTGTGCGTTCACACCGCCGCCGGCGTAGAAAGATTTGCGGACGCTCTGACGTGGATCAAATGCTTGGAATGCTTTTTTTTAAACTTTATTTAAAGGGGTGGTATAATGCCCTTTTCACAAGATGTAAATCTCTGATGTCCCCAGAGTGTGTGTGTGAAGTTTTAGCTCAAAATACCCCACAGATATTCTTATATAGCATGTTAAAGTTGTCACTTTTTGAGGGTGAGCAAAAACACACAGTTTTTGTGTCTGTCCCTTTAAATGCAAATGAGCTGCTGCTCCCGGCACAGGGGGCGGAGCTTCAAGAGCTCGTGTCGTTTTACCTCACTCACACATGCACTGGAGATTTCAAAAACTTTTATGTTCAAACTGAAGTCAGACAATGATGGAGAGACAGGACATTTCTGAATGGTTATTTGATGGTTTTAGATAGTTTGTGTAGTTATCTTCTAGTCATTGATTAGCATATTCTGTCTTGATAATCTATAAATTATGTTCCTGGGGGCGGGGTTTATGTAAATTTTAGGGTTAATGATGTCACTAACCCGGGAGGAATGTGGTGTAGTCTCTACCAGCCGTTTGTTGTAGTCCTTAAAAAGTGATTTCTTTAAAAGCAAATATCTCCCTTTGCTTTGAACTTTGAGCGTTGTAACTTTGCAGATGTTGTTTATGCTCAAACAGCAACATTACACACTAACTAAAGTTAGAAAAGTCAAATCATAATCAACCACCCCTTTAAAGGGGCCGCAAAGCAAACAAGCATGTTTATCGTTATTTGTGTCAGACTGACCACAAGCAGGGTATAAGCTAACCTCGTGGAATCTTTTAAATGTAAAAGTAAGAAATTGATCGATTGAAAAGAACTCAACAATTATAGTGAGATGTGTGCTAACTAAATAATCCAATTTAAAGCCATTTGTGTGGTGTGGCTTTTGTGTTCATGGTTAAGTGCTAGTCTAATTTGCTTTCTAGTCTAAATGTTGCCTATAAATAGTGTTGCATGCCTTCTTATCAAATTCACATGATCAACCTCTCCTCCATTTTGCTTGGGAACTAATGTGGTCGGAACCAAAGTGTACAGGACTGCCTTCTCTGGAATCCTACATTCCCATTGGTTGCCACCGAACCGCGTCATAGCTCATTACCATAAAGTTGACCTGACTTTCAACTCTCCCCGACGCTCTCGCCGTCCAAGACGCGACTGAAGAGATGGGTCTGAGCTTAATCTGTATGGTCTGTGTGTATTGCAGGTTTGCTGGTGGGCGCGTTGGACACTGTGTTGGACTCAAATGCACGAGCGGCTCCGTTCCGGATTGTTCTGCATGTTCCCGGGTCGCAGGTCAGCTGGGTCATAGCCAGCGGTGAGAGTGTGTTTTCATCTCTCGCACTCGTGTGACACACTCCCGTCATAAACACCAGCATGTGGCACGTGTGTGTGACGTTGTTATCTGTGTGTGTTTGCAGGAGCCACGATAGAGGAGGTGCAGAAACACTGGAAATGGCTGGATCAGAACATTCTGCCGTACATGGCCGTGTTCGAGAACAAAGACGACGCGGCGAGTTTTGTACTGGGCAAAGTGAAGGTACAGTCGTGCTCAGACCTTCATACCAGGCCTGTCGCGATTGTTGATTAATCATTTGATTGTGGTTATTAGTTCTAATTAGTTCTAATTATATCAATAATTGTGCAGTTTAAAGGTGCATTGTGTAATATTTAAGAGGATCTGTAGACAGAAATGCAATATCATACACATAACTATGTTTTCAGTGGTGTATATAAACCTTACATAATGAACCGTTGTGTTTTTATTACCTTAGAATGAGCCATTTCTATAAACACACTCTGCAGGTCTCCTTACATCGACATGTTTCTACAGTGGCCCTAAACGGACAAACGTGTTTCGTCACTACGTTGTTCTTCGTGCAAAGAAGCTATAGCTAAAGTCAGCGAATAAAACACTGACATAATGATGAACAAGTAACAATAATATGCGCAATAACATATCGTTCTACTGAATAATTAAGTGGACATCATTTCTTAATTTATCTTTGTAAAGACACCTCATTGTTTAACTGGCTACTCTTTGCTGTCTCATACGACGACATCACTTCCTGTCGGCCACTGTAACTTCTGTTGGGTGCAATTCACAACATCACCACTAGATGCCGCTAAAAATCACAAACTGCACCTTTAAAGTCCCTGTAAAGTCAAAATTAAGTATGTGTTCTGAGTTTGTCATACCACCGAAAAATGTGTTATTAGCCACCCAGCCCAATTTCAATGATTAAAAAAGCCGCCAAGTAAATAAAATAAGCTATCAAAATCTCGAAAAAATGAGCAGTAGTCTCAGCTCTCAAACGCTGGGGGCGTGTCCGCTGGCTGCGCTGAAACCACGCCCACTCGCGGGAAATATGACTCGCGCACAGCTCGTGCATGTCGGCGCGATGGGAGGATGAAGGCCGAAGCGGACAGCGGGAGATAGTCGGTTCGGCCCCATTCACCAGTAACAGCGGATTATCAGTGAATTCCAGTTGTCTCCAACGAAAGTAAACTATCCTGATCTCTACAGAGGCGGGTGTGGTGGTGATCATCAGCTCTCCATCAAGGTAACGTTAGCTCTTCACAAGATAAATCCACCTCTTCTTGATATGATCATTTTTCGGAAATTTAAATAAGGACACCGATCTGTTTTCTAAGTGATTGCATCCAGGGAATACGCATTTACATGACGAAGGCATAGCCAGAGCCGTGGGCATAGTAGCTAGCAAACTGTAGGCTGTCTGATAGTAACTCGCGATTGAGCGATAGGCTTAGTGACTCCGTGCGTCATCAAGTAGGGGCCCAATCAAGCTCAGGGGGTCGCAGTGCGTCATCGAGCCCCCGTTTTAGCCCCGCCCAAAAAATCCGGCTCACAGCAAGGGTGAAAAACTGTTAAACGGTCTAACTCCACAATTTAGTACTTCACAGTTCTCAGTCTTTGTAACATGTTTTAGCAATACATTTCTAGCACTTATAATGTGTTTAGAATTTTTTTGTAGAATTGCCTTTACAGGGACTTTAAATTTCAATCACATTTGCCATTCAAATAAAGGAAATGTAAGCAATCCCATCAATATTGTGATATCCCATCCCATCCCATTGAGATACTAGCCCCTTTCACACAGTAATCTCAGTAAATTACAGTAAAATTACCAGGATGACTTTACCAGTAAATACACAAATATGCTGTTCACACAAGCAACATCGTCCTGGCTTTTTACATTTCAGAGACCATTCACATTTCAGCACCAAAATACCGGTAAATTTTGTGATGTCAGTCATCGGAAATGATCTTTAAACTACATTATCTGTTCAATTTGACTTTTGAGTGACAGGTGTGTTACGCAGTGCATTTTTTCTCTTAAAAACATTATGAGACACATAATTGTATCCAACTGCAGAGCCGCAGCGCTGATGAATGCAGGGTCTCGAGCGCGACATGCTGAGAAAGCTGCCAGACGTGGCGCAAATGTCCATCTAGCACATATTTGCATAAAAAAAACTATTAGAATGCAGTAATGCTTTCAGTAGCTGACTTCTTACGTCAGCGTGTTCAGACCTTGTTCATGCTGATACCTGTAATCCTGTTCTTTGTTCACACTAGAGCTGCACAATTAATCGTTAAATGATCGCGATATCTATTTAAACACCCACAATCTTATTCCTAAATGAAAATGATTCACCTGTGTCTATTAAACCTTTGGCAAAATCACACCGGATTCAAATCTGAAGAGAGCAGTTGTCATGTATGAAACGGCTTCACAAACGGTCTTTTCAACCACACACTGTCATTATTTCAATGCTACAAATAATCATATTATCACAAAAGTACTGGAATAAAAGATCATAGTTCGGATAAAAACACTGCTCTCTACAGTGGTGATCAAAATAGAGTAAATCACCCTTTGAAGTAACATGGCGCTTCAAATAAATATTGTATCGATTACATCGTTATACCAGTAGGTGGCGACAAGTGACTGTTAAAAAATGTGTTTGTTCAAAAACACAGATTCATCCAGTAATGAAACAAGTGAAGCATTTATGAGTGAGTCATTGAACCATTCATTCAAGAGATTCGTTCAAAAACGCTGATTCATCCAGTAATGAATCAACTGAAGTATTTATGAGTGAGTCATTGAATCATCCATTCAAGAGATTCGTTCAAAAACGGAGATTCATCCAGTAATGAAACAAGTGAAGTATCTATGAGTGAGTCATTGAATCATTCATTCAAGAGATTTGTTCAAAAACGCTGATTCATCCAGTAATGAAACAAGTGAAGTATTTATGAGTGAGTCATTGAATCATCCATTCAAGAGATTCGTTCAAAAACGGAGATTCATCCAGTAATGAATCAACTGAAGTATTTATGAGTGAGTCATTGAATCATTCATTCAAGAGATTTGTTCAAAAACGCTGATTCATCCAGTAATGAAACAAGTGAAGTATTTATGAGTGAGTCATTGAATCATTCATTCAAGAGATTCGTTCAAAAACGCTGATTCATCCAGTAATGAAACAAGTGAAGTATTTATGAGTGAGTAATTGAATCATTCATTCAAGAGATTCGTTCAAAAACGCTGATTCATCCAGTAATGAAACAAGTGAAGTATTTATGAGTGAGTAATTGAATCATTCATTCAAGAGATTCGTTCAAAAACGCTGATTCATCCAGTAATGAAACAAGTGAAGTATTTATGAGTGAGTAATTGAATCATTCATTCAAGAGATTCGTTCAAAAACGCTGATTCATCCAGTAATGAAACAAGTGAAGTATTTATGAGTGAGTCATTGAATCATTCATTCAAGAGATTCGTTCAAAAACGCTGATTCATCCAGTAATGAAACAAGTGAAGTATTTATGAGTGAGTCATTGAATCATTCATTGATATTTGTATGCACATTCACAGGGTTTAATCGCCGAGGAGGTTCTGGGCGGCCCGGCTGCAGGCGAGGATGATCCGGCACGCTTCCGGGAAGATCTGGCGCGGTTCGAGCAGCGTTTCGGCCTCCCTCAACGAGAGAAGCTGGTCTCGCATTACTCCTGCTGTTGCTGGAAGGGTCACGTGCCTCGCCAGGGCTCGCTTTACCTCACCACCAACCACATCGCCTTCTACTCCTTCCTACTGGGCAAAGAGGGTGAGAACTTCCTATTCATCAAAGAATCCTGAAAAATATGATGCATCACTGTTTCCATATGAAGACGCACAACTGTTTTCAACATTGATAATAATGAGAAATGTTTCTCAAGCATCAAATCATCATATTAGAATGATTTCAGAAGGATCATGTGACACTGAAGACTGGAGTAATGATGCTGAAAATTCAGCTTTGATCACAGGAATAAATTACATTTTACTATATATTCACATAGAAAACAGTTCTTTTTAGTGCTGGGCAGCGATTAATCGCATCTAAAATAAAAGTTTGTGTTTTACATAATATATTTGTGTGTACTGTGTATACAAGGGCTGTCACTTTACATTCGAAAATCGATTGCACAATCGATCGGAACAACCAACACAAGTTTCGAAAACGAAAATAGGTAATCGATTATAACGGCCTTCTCTCGGAGCGCGTCCAGCTCGTCACGATACGCCCGCAGCGAACGCGCGTCACACAGCGACTGCAGGCTCTGACCAACACACATAACAGCAAATTATAGCCTACTTCTGCATAATGTGTCTCTTTTTACAACAAAAATGTGAATTCTGCCGGTATTCAGACTCATGCATACAGAGACAGATTCGGGCTACGGTCTACAGCCTACGGAGGTGAAATTTGTCGGACATTTCTAATGGTAAACTCAGCCATGCTGAAGCCTGCAGTGATGTTTTTCATTGATGTTATGGCAGTCCACTCCGCTTATTGTTTTTCGAGAATGTTGCGCTCCTGTTTGCCATTGTGCACGAAACTTCACGCCAATAAATCATCAGGAATATTGCTGACTTGTGTGCGTCTCAAGCGCCCTCTTAACGTTCGTCCTAATGCCTGTTAGTTGTCCGTGGATTTGCCCATATTTGGCGTTTAAAAACATGGAAAATCAAATTTACAATCGATTCAGTGAACACTTATGTCTCAAAAATCTAACAGGATTTTTTCATAAAAGTGACAGCCCTATACATGCATGTATATATTGTATATATTTATGGGGTTAGGGTTTGTATATACTGTATATATTTATACATAATTTATATTATATATAAATAACAAATATTTCTTAAATATATACATGCATGTTTGTGTATTTATATATATACAAAATAATTATACACAGTACTCACACATATATTATTTAAACACAAACTTTTATTTTGGATGCGATTGATCGTGATTAATCGTTTGTAATAATATTTCACAATTTTGAATATATTTGTGATCAAATAAATGCAGCCTTGGCAAGTAGAAGAGACTTTTTTTTCAAACCGTGGGTCACGACCCATTTGTGGGTCTCAGAGTCTGACAAAAGTGGGTCACGAACAGTCTCTTGGCTGCAGCTAAATATACGTTTCAGTGAATGACACTCTCTCACACACACTCACACACATAAACAGACGCATCATGATTTCGCAATAATGTAATGTGCAGAATGTATATAAATATATATATATTGAGTAAAATCCTTTTATTTTAGGTGAAATGGGGAAAATAAAGTGGCTGTGCAGTGTCTAAAATAGAAACCGGTTTTGCAGTGAGCGCTTCCAGTGTCGACTTCTCTATTGACCCAAATAATGTCCCAAATGGCACCCTAAACACTTGCAGTCTTACGATGAGTCTGCACTTTCTACACTTTTGGGTATTAAGCCCTATTCGGACGGGATTAGCTTTACTAGGGTAGATGGAGTGATGTAATTTTACCACAGGACGTCTGTAATATTAATGGCCAATTCGCACGGGATAAGAGATCTCAGTAAACTAGCAGAGGTGGGAGAGTAACTCGATTTACACACCGCCGTCACTCCTGTCGTCATGTGTGTGTTACGCTGCTTCCTGATATCACGTGCACAAACACATATAACCTATATTTATACATATAAAACAGTTATGTCCGGTCGAACGATGTATTAATTATCTTCAGACTGGATTGTGTTGGTGAAAGGCACTTATCTAACGCTAAAAGATGTTTCGTGCCTCTAACAAGTGCGTTCGATCTTCTCTCTGATCTGATGGTGTGTGTGAAACACTTGAGTTTTGCCACAGACTCGTCCCAGCGTCTAGAACGCAACTGATGCTTCTTCAAGCGTCTTGAAAAACTGCGGAAAACTACTTTTAAACAGGACATGACGGAATATTTACGTACATATTCACAACGGGTCTATTCGCACGGGATTAGTGTCACCTGAGGTCATTTTTCCGGACCTTTTTACTGAAGGTAAAAGTCGCCGTAATCTTTACTGACATTGTCCGTGATGATCACTGAGATGCACATTCGGACGGGACTAAAATCACTGAGAAGCTCTGGTAATTATTACTTTACTCCACCTCTCCATGATACACTAGTCCCGTCCGGATAGGGCTATAGTCTGCTGTGGAGTGATGTTTACTTAAGCATGCTGTTTTTGTGCGCAGTGAAGCTGTTAGTTCCCTGGGCTGAAGTGACGCGGCTGGAGCGCGTGTCGGTGGGTTTGCTGACGGACGTGATCCGCGTTCACACGAGACGGAAACAGAGGGAGTTCTCCATGTTTCTGGAAGTGGACGAGGTGATGAAGGTCATGTGTCAGCTGGCTGATATCGCCCTTCGTCGACTGCTGGACAGTGGAGGACTCACACTCGACCAATCGCTGCAGGAGTCCACAAACATCACCAAGAGGTTCACATCTGCGTCACATGCACATTACATACCAGATCAGCTTGGCACACACTGCACATGTACAGTGGGATCACAGTGACAATCTGATTTAAAATCACCATGAAATCAAAATTGATCAAAATTCAGATTTTTCATGGAATATTGCTGTATTTATTACAAATAATTTATGTGCACACATTTTTTATCTTGAATCTAATTTGTAATCTTGAATCTAAATAACTTCCCCTCCCTCTTCTCTTCTCCGATGATGTGTGTGTGGGCGGGGCAACCTGTCACTCACATGAGATCCACCAATAGCAGACCACAACCAGCCAATCAAGTCCCACAGACAAAATCAAGCCCCGCCCACATTTGTTCTTGTTCCAGAAGCCGTTTCACTCGAATACACGGCACAACAGGAAAGAAAAAAACGATTGAAATTTACGTTTCATGCCGACTTGGAAATAAACTAAAGTTTTTGAATTTTGAATACATTTAAACAAAGAAACATTGATATAAAATTAATACAAAATGTTGATATTCTGATATTTGGGCTGGGTGATGAACCAATATTTATCAGGAAAAAAGAAATCCACAATATCGCTTACAAACTTTTGAGTAATATTTATCATACATCTAGTGACAATCAGGCGATTCCACTAAAGTCTGCATGTGTCTTTGTGTGAATAAGCGGTGCGGTTTTGAAAACTAAAACTACTACCTGCCAAAATAAAAGTTTGGTTTAACTTGGAAAAAATTTTGCTGTAGAAATGAAAAATACAGAAAAATAGACAGAAAAACAGAAAAATATTACTATTGTACTTCTTAATAATACAATTTATTAAAATATTACAATAATTTATTATTATTATATAATTTAGTAAAATATTATATTATTATTATTATACAATGTATTAAGATATTACATCATTATTTTAAGAAATGTCTTATAAACAAGATATATTTTTTATTCATGTTTTAATTTATTCAGTTGATATCTTATTATATAGCTTAATTTGTGTTTACTTGTAAACATAGCTTGTTTTTTAATATTCATTCTCTACCAAGTACCAAAGTAATGGCATGAAATAAATATGATAAATATCAATATTTAATGATATGGAAAGAAATATAGTGATTTTAGTATTTTAGGCCATATGGCTTCAGTCAGTGAACCATCTGTTGTATCGGCCTCATTTGAATATTCCCTTCCATCCAGCCAATCATCAGCAGAGTTTTGATTCTTGTACACTTCCTCCTGTAAAGGGGAAGTTCATGAGCGAGAAAGACAGTGAAAACAAGTAAAGCAGAACTGAGGATGACAGAAATATAGAGATGAAGGTGGTTCAAGTTTCTTCTGCTCTTTCTTAGAGATTTAGAACAGCATCTGCATTGAAGCTGTTAATGGGTGATTATTGAATAATAATAATAATAATAATAATAAACTTTATTTATATACCACCTTTCATACAGACAATGCAGCTTAAATTGCTTTACATAAAAGATTCTGATTCAAGTTCAGGGCTGATTCAAGTTCAGGGCTGATTCAAGTTCAGGGCTGATTCAAGTTCAGGGTTGATTCAGTTCAGGGCTGATTCAAGTTCAGGGTTGATTCAAGTTCAGGGCTGATTCAAGTTCAGGGTTGATTCAGTTCAGGGCTGATTCAAGTTCAGGGTTGATTCAAGTTCAGGGTTGATTCAGTTCAGGGCTGATTCAAGTTCAGGGTTGATTCAGTTCAGGGCTGATTCAAGTTCAGTGTTGATTCAGTTCAGGGTTGATTCAAGTTCAGGGCTGATTCAAGTTCAGGGTTGATTCAGTTCAGGGTTGATTCAAGTTCAGGGTTGATTCAGTTCAGGGCTGATTCAAGTTCAGTGTTGATTCAGTTCAGGGTTGATTCAAGTTCAGGGCTGATTCAAGTTCAGGGCTGATTCAAGTTCAGGGTTGATTCAGTTCAGGGTTGATTCAAGTTCAGGGTTGATTCAGTTCAGGGCTGATTCAAGTTCAGGGTTGATTCAGTTCAGGGCTGATTCAAGTTCAGTGTTGATTCAGTTCAGGGTTGATTCAAGTTCAGGGCTGATTCAAGTTCAGGGTTGATTCAGTTCAGGGTTGATTCAAGTTCAGGGTTGATTCAGTTCAGGGCTGATTCAAGTTCAGGGTTGATTCAGTTCAGGGCTGATTCAAGTTCAGGGTTGATTCAAGTTCAGGGTTGATTCAGTTCAGGGCTGATTCAAGTTCAGGGTTGATTCAGTTCAGGGCTGATTCAAGTTCAGGGTTGATTCAGTTCAGGGTTGATTCAGTTCAGGGTTGATTCAGTTCAGGGTTGATTCAGTTCAGGGTTGATTCAGTTCAGTGTTGTTGACTCAAGTTCAGGGTTGATTCAGTTCAGGGTTGATTCAGTTCAGGGTTGATTCAAGTTCAGGGTTGATTCAGTTCAGGGTTGATTCAGTTCAGTTCAACTGTTACAGTAACTACAGCATAGAATACGAAGGAAAAGTTGGGGTAAAAATATAAATTTTTAAAAATACTGAGCGAACTGTCCTTCCTTGAAATCTATTGATGTATTAAAAGGCATAATTAAGAAAAGCTGCACCCCAGATTTTCTCTCGTCTGTATCAGGGAACCTTCAATAAACCAGCATGATGAGTTGATGTCTGTCAGTGATGTGTGATGTGTTTGTGGGTTGTGGTGTGTGTGAAAGCAGCACATGTGTATTTATAGAGCAGCGAGGGTTAGTTCTTTGATGTTCGGAAGCTCTCAGATCTGTCGAGGTCGGATGCATGAAGCTACTTCTGTATAATTGTGTCGGTTTCAGGGTTTTGGAGGAACAGGCCCTCCGGCAGTACGTGCTCTCTCTCTTCGGCCTGCCCCGGGCCGAGCGTGTACGGGAAGTGATGTCATGCTCGGTTTGGACTCCTCATGCCCGCTGCCACACGCCGGGCACCGTCTACACCACAGACGGGTATTTGTGCTTCAGTAGTCGTGAGGAGGGCCAGTGTACTCTCATCATACCCCTCGCAGAGGTACGAACTCCATTACATGCACAGCTTATGAACTGCTTGGTTAAAGGAATAGTCCCTTTGGATGAAAGCGTCTGCTAAATGCATTAATGTGACCCTGGATCACAAAACCAGTCTCGAGTCGCACGGGTATATCTGTGGCAATAGCCAACAATACATTGTATGGGTCAAAATTATCCATTTTTCTTTTATGCCAAAAATCATTAGGATATTAAGTAAAGATCATGTTCCATGAAGATATTTTGTAAATTTCCTACCGTAAATATATAAAACATTTATTTCTGTGAGTGAATGCAGCACAATCGCCAACATAAATGAACAACTTTAAAGGAGATTTTCTCAATGTTTAGATTTTTTTGCATCCTCAGATTCCAGATTTTCAATAGTTATATCTCGACCAAATATTGTCCTATCCTAACAAACCATACATCAATGGAAAGCTTATTTATTCAACTTCCAGATGATGTATAAATGTCAATTTAAAAAAAATTGACCTTTGTGACTGGTTTTGTGGTCCAGGGTCACATATGTAAATGTAGGAATAAATTTCCAGACTGTATTATTTTAGTTATTTTGTGGAAGATGTTTAGCAGAATGCCAGTGCTGCTTGTTTCTACACAATTTTCAAGCTCCAAAAAGACGAAAAATGCACCATAAAAGTATCGATAATGCCCTTTTGAACTTTTAATGATCCATCTTATCTCCGGATATTCTTTCTAATTCATTAATTATTCACTTTTTTAATTTGGAAGTGTTGTTTAGAGGTAATAAACAATGCATGTATAGCAAGCATGGTAGTTTTCAGAAGTCGGTTGCATATGCATCAATCTTGAATCATGGATTTTATTTCAAGTTTCAAGTTTGTATTTATTTATATAGCACATTTAAAAACAGCAAACAGGGCTGACCAAAGTGCTGAACAATACACAAGATACAAAACATAACCACATATTCATGACAAAAACTCACAATGTATTAAAAGCTAAAGAAAAAAAGTAGGTTTTAAGAGAGGATTTAAAAACAGTTAGAGATTGAGCCGCTCTGATGTAAAATGGAAGGCTGTTCCACAGCCTAGGGCCAGCAATCGCAAAGGCTCGGTCTCCTCTATTCTTTAACCGTGATCTGGGGACAGACAAAAGTTTCTGATCACCAGACCTCAGGTTTCGTGTGGGATTATGTGAACAGAGAAGCTCGGACAAATAGCTCGGTGCCAGATTATTTACGGATTTAAAAACAAAGAGAAGAATTTTAAATTCAATTCTAAAATGCACAGGTAACCAATGCAGCGATTTTAAAATAGGTGAAACATGATCAAATTTGCGTTTTCTTTTGAGAAACTTTGCAGCAGCATTCTGTACTAATTGGAGACGAGCAATAGAGTGTTTGGGTATGCCATAGTAGAGGGAGTTGCAATAATCCAACCGCGATGTAATGAGCGCATGGACAGCAATCTCTAAGGTTTTCTCAGAAAGAGAGGATCTGATCTTAGAGAGAAGACGTAACTGGAAAAAACAAGAACTAATCACTGCATTAATTTGTTTTTCAAATTTGAAGTTCTGATCCCAGAAAACACCTAAGTTTTTAATGCAAGATGAAGTTGGAGAGAGGTGATCCAGATCAATGTTACTGCTATTAAAGTTGTCATGGGGGCCAAAGACTATAACCTCGGTTTTGGATTCATTCAGAAATAAGAAATTTTGAGAAAACCACATTTTTACTTCTTCTAGGCATGCAAAAAGAGATTTCAGAGCAGTATCTTTGTTGCGTTTCAGAGGCAAATAAATTTGTGTATCATCTGCATAGCAGTGAAATGATACACCATGCTTTCTGAAAATGGAGCCCAGAGGAAGTAAATACAGGGAAAAAAGAATGGGTGCGAGAATAGACCCCTGCGGCACTCCACAGGAGAGTTGAGCAGGCGAGGAAGAAAAATTACCAAGTTTAACAGAGAAACTTCTATTTGTTAGATATGATTTAAACCAACTGAGGACAGTTCCCTGGATGCCCACAGAATATTCTAGTCGGGATAAAAGAGTTTTATGATCAACTGTATCAAAAGCCGAGGTTAAGTCTAACATTATTAGGATGACCGAGTCACCAGCGTCAGTCGCTAACAGTATATCATTAGAGACCCTTAATAAAGCAGACTCGGTGCTGTGCAGAGGCTTAAAACCAGACTGGAAAGTTTCAAGAATTTGATTTGAGCTAAGAAAAGACTGGAGTTGATTAAGAACCGTTTTCTCCAATGCTTTTGCAATAAAAGGTAGTGTCGAGATAGGTCGAAAATTATTAAAATCCCTATCATCAAGTGAAAGTTTCTTGAGAAGAGGTGTAACTGTAGCTTGTTTTAGGCTATCAGGGATAGATTTTTAATTTTTTTTCAATTGTGAATCATTTATTTTCGTCAATGATTTAAAATTTCACTGGCATCTAAAGTTACAACCTTGCCATTTCCATCAAAAAGAACTATGTCGTTCTAAATTTACAAAAAACATTCGGGAAATCGAATTGTGAATAATAATAATAATAATAATAATAAACTATTTATGTTGCACCAGTCGTGGATAGAATGCAGCTCAAAGAACTTTACATAAAAACATA
Organism: Rutilus rutilus; assembly: GCF_951802725.1. Classification (NCBI taxonomy): domain Eukaryota; kingdom Metazoa; phylum Chordata; class Actinopteri; order Cypriniformes; family Leuciscidae; genus Rutilus; species Rutilus rutilus. The sequence continues at coordinate 2,038,662 of NC_140215.1, forward strand.
AACATCAAATACATATAAATAGCATAATAAAACGGTACATAAAACACAGAGTAATGACAACACAGTGCATAGAGTACTAGTTAAAAGCTAAAGTAAACCGATACGCTGTAGCTTTATTTAATAAAATAGTAAGCAAACTGGCTTCCTTTATCAGTTGGTCATGTATCAAAATGATTTGCTAACCAAACAATCACACCGCTACACATTTGTTATGAAACATTGACATGTTTTACCTGTTTTGTTGAAGCTCACATGTGATGATGTATTAATGAAATGTGTGTGTGTGTGTGTGTGTGTGTGTGCAGATCCTCTCCATTGAGAAGGCTGAGAGCACCAGCGCTCTGCCCAACCCCGTCATCATTAGCGTACGGTGTAAGCGTGCGTTCCAGCTGATCGAGCTGCTTCATCGTGACGAGCTGGTGGAGAACGTACGAGGACGACTGCGTGATCTGCACTGGGAACAGAATCTGATACGTGGACACGACCAGCGCAAGAAATCCACGGTACTCTTGACGTCTGATGGTTCGGTTTAGAGATGGACGAGTATGAATACTAAAACTTTCTTTTTGTGTGAACCCCAGTTTAGTCTGTTAAAGAGGGCCTATTATGCCCTTTTTCAAAGTCTTGATTGTGTTTTTGAGCTCTAGAACAGGTTTTCCTGCTTGAATGTTGATTATTTTCCTCATTCTCCATTGTTGCAGCTCCTCTCTTCCCAGTCTGTCAGTAACGCTCTGTTTACTTCCTGTCTCTATGAAGCCTCTATTACTTCCTGTCTCTATGAGATGCTCTTGAGTCGTGATGATACTCAGTCATTGACATTTACAGACTGCCCTGTTCCTACTGCAAACCTTTGTACATATTAGAAAAGGTCACTATATATAATTCATCAGTGCATGGAAGACATGATCACTCGTTCATCTCTGCACATGATACCTGCACATTTAGCAAATAAATATGGAGATTGACACTGAATATTTTAAAGGTGAACATTATTACAGGGTTAAATTCTTACACGTCTTAAATTAGATTTTTAAAATTTAAGGCCATAAAAAGTCTTAAGTCTTATTTTTACTTATGAAAGGTCTTACATTTTTTTATGACTTTTTTGTCTTATATTTATATCATATTATGTTGTTATATTAGAATATCACATGAGCAAGAGTGCCGTTTTCTTGTGCACAATTGCAAATGTGATATTTATTTTATACAACAGTTAAATTAACAATTAGATAACATTGTGAGTTACTTTTTAGACACAATATTGTCAATATTGTTTGTTTTCCCTCTATTTCTCCGACGAAAATTTCAAAATGAAACCGAGAGTCTCAATGCAACAGACAGGGATGATTTTAAAAAAAATTTATACTGAAATCAGTGTTTTTAACGATTCAATGAACAATCACTTGCTTTTCCTGAATGAATCAGCCGTTTGAACAAATCGGTTGAATGAATGACTCCCTCAACTCACTTATTAAGACAGTGACTTGCCGCCACCTACTGGTGGTTTTAGTGTCATATTTACAGGAGGGTGAGGGTGTAGCCTGGAAATCCAGACCTAAATCTGAAAGATTAATGGTCTGACATCGACTAATGAAAATCGGCCTGCTCGAGGAGGCATGCATTTGAAAATCTCACTGCACGCAATTGGATAACACTACGACCAATCACAGCAAGCCCCATACGCTTAGCTACCAGCGGAGCTAACTGGTAGATTAGACTCTCGCCGTATCCTGGTATACCGACTGAGATGCTTGATAACTAACTTTGAGCCAAGAATTTTTCTACTCTTAAGTCCATTCTTATCAGTGTTCTTGTGAGTAAATCTCAGAGGCTTGATGAATACGGACCCAGCTCAGGTTATATATTACTCTCATGCCCCGCGTCTCGCATTTTTGATTGCAAAGACGCATTCTGTCTGAGCCAGGCTTAATGATTCAGCGTGTGTTTTCTGTGTTCCAGATCTCCGCCACACCGTATTACACCTTCTGTTACGACACCGTCCAGTCGGACGAAGAAGACAACAGCATCATCATCTCTGATAAAGCTCTGCGTCACACGGTCCTCACTGACGCCCTCGTTTCCACATTCCCCCCCAGTCAGTCAGACTCCAAACACCTGATCAGTGTGAGTACACACACCTTACATGGTGAAGATCAGTTACATCACATGACTGAACCTGTTAAAGGTATGGTTCGGAGTAATTTCAAAATTTCAACCTTTGCACCATGACCTCGAGCCAAACACCCCCCAGAAGCCTTTATTCCCTTGGTGGAACATTATTAAAGTTAGAGCTTATTTAGAGATATCAGCCGGATGGTTTAGTGCAGGCGCTAATGGATCCAAGGCTGTATCTGGTAAATTACCGCAGTAATAATGCCCAGAATGGCACCAAACTTCTACAGTCGTACAAATAGCTTCTGTACTCATAAAACGAGGCATTGGAAAGTTTGTAAGTACATCAGGAGTTTATTTAAATAACACGTGCCTGATGGCTAATGCTACCGCTAACCCGGACGTCGACGTCACTTCAGTGGTTTGAGAAAAGCCTGTAAAAGTCCTTTGCAAAACTCACAAGTGTAAGGGAAAAGCTAGTGAATTTAACACTCCATAGAAATTAGTGTTAACTAGGGGTGACCCCGAATAGTCGAAGATTCGATGCTTCGATAGGAGGAGCCTGATTCGACTACCGATCTCATGGTCGAATCTTCGCAGAGGTGTTTTGAAACGAGGATCATGCCACTTTGGCTATATGAGGGCGCTCAATTTCACATAGAACTAGCTTTTATGTCAATACGTTAATATTCAGCCTATTATGATAATGCTGTATATAAAAATGTGCAAAGAAAGAAGCTTTTAATAAATATTTTTTTAACGTGCGTGAATAAATCCAAACACCCCGTGACAGATTTAAGTTTCACTTTCGATCCGTGACCGACAGAGGAGCGTCTTCGCGGCAAGGATTTAAATCTTTAACAATGTCTGGGATAAGAAAATCTAAAGTGTGGATGTACACCATCAGAAAGGATATTCTCCAAGGCTGGATTTAGCATCAGGAAAACCATTATCGCACTTCTGCCGGCCAACGTTAACACGTTTCACGCATAGACTGGGTTTCACGTTAGAATGTATTTTATCCGCGCGCACAATTTGAAAAGACTCCAACGGACACAGACAGAGTGAAAGACTGGATTTGTTCTCTCGATCAGGTAGGGTACAAGTGATCTCAAAACTTTTCAGCCGGTTCTAATTAGATTTTTGGATGCTGTGGACATTTTTAGCTAAAAAGATCCAGTTTAGCATTTATTGTTGTTTCTGCAGTTAAAAAGACAAAGTTGAAAACTCTGGCTACTATCGTTATTTTAATAATTTCTTTATTTTTATTTTATTTATTAATCTGTCAGGGTTATCTAATCTAACTATTTGTGGCTTGTGTTTTGAATATATGTTCCCCTGCACTTTAGGCATTTTGCACACATTTGCTCCTCATCTTGTGACTTGATTCTAATTTATTTCGTTTTGTATTTTTTATTTATTAGAAAGGTATAGGCCTATTCTGTTCTAATTTAATTTTAGTAAATTAATTGTTTATTTTTTCGGTGCATCGATGTTGTGCTGTAGGCTGGCCTGCTTGCACAGGTAATTTAGCCGATTTAATTTGATTTGCATGCGAAATGCAAATCCTGTCTGCAGTGTGGCCTTTCTGGAGTTATGTTATTTCTTAGTTTTATTGATCCAAAATGTTTTTATACATTTTCTTCTATATCTTTGTGTGATTTTCTGTACATCGCGGCTTTGAAACGTTAAAGCCCCGCCCCCATACACATGATTCGACTATTAGTCGACTATAGGCAAGACATGACGATTCTGATTCGACTATGAAAATCCATAGTCGGGGACAGCCCTAGTGTTAACTAATAATTGTTATAAACTGGCACTACCAACAAAATATTAGAGCATTCCTGGAACTGGGCATCGTTACACTCCATCCTTATGCATCGCTTTCTGCAGGACTTTTACATGCTTTTCCCAAATCACCATGTCCATAATATCACAGAAATTGTGGTTCCTATAAGATTTTGTTTAGGCTCTATACCAAAAATAACTTCTATAGTGGTGGTGAACAGACATGACAACAAATGTGATTTTTTTTTTTTTTTTTTTTTTTTTTTTTTGCGTTCCCATTTCCTTCAATAGCAAAAGAAAAAAAACATGATAGAGTTTCTATAACTTTCTAAGATACATTGTTAGTCAGAAGAGAGAAAGATTTCAAATTTCTCATCTCACACAAACACCGTGAACTAGTTTACTGTAATTTAATGCTAATGTAATATAACACCAAGTATAGTTTTATGAATGTACATTGATTTAAAAATAATATTAATTAAAGGTAACACTTTCAAATAAGGTTCATTAATGTCTTATTCATTAATGTTCATTCATCTTCGTTAACTAACATACATTTGTTACAGTATTTATTCATCTTTGTTAATGTTAGTTAATAAAAATATAGCTGTTCATTGTTGGTTCATGTTAGTTAGTTCACAGTGCATTAACTAATGTTAACAAATACAACCTTTGATTTTAATAACATGTTGAAATGAATATTAACTAAGATGAATAAATCCTGTAGAAGTGTTGTTCATTCTTAGTTCATGTTATCTAAGCTAGTTAACTAATATTAACTAATGAACCAAGTGTTACCAAATTAAAATATGAAAACTCTTGGTTAGATTTACGATGTTAATAACAGTGGAAACGCATCATCACAGTCTGTGAGAAGAGTATGTGGTTTTAAAAATACGCAGATGCTTCTCATGCAAATAATTTCCTGTTGAATGTCGGTGTGAAATGTGAGCGTGTGTTTGTCTCCATCAGAACACAGAGCAGGTCAGAGAGCGCTTATGGGACGATCACTTCACGGAGTTTGGTCGTGGCGTTCACATGTTTCGCACAGATAAGATCCGCACGCTGGTGACGCTGGGGATCCCGGAGTCTCTGCGCGGCGAACTCTGGCTCCATTTCTCAGGTGAGAGAGGAGAGAGAGAGAGGTTGATCGGGTTAGACCGAGTCACACAACACCATGGAAGTGACTTTCTTCTGTTCTGGTTTTAGTCACTCTATATTTGTGCGCCTCAAGCGTCTGTGCAGCGTCTCACTTCCCTCATATATATATATATAGCATGAAATATAAATAGCATGGAAAATGCACGTAACTCATTAATATTCCTCTGAATATTTGTTTTGTAAACCTATGCATCAAAATTCACTGTTTATTCATTCTTATTTTAATCCACTGTTTTTATCCAGGATTCATACAGTCTTCAAAAACCTGAATATGTGAAAGCCTGGAAAAGCTATGGAAATTAATCAAATCTTAATACACCATGGGCATTTTTGTTACAAACCTGAATTTTATTTTTATTTTTTTTCCAGTCATGCTCTCAATTGGGTAGAAATTGTGATAAAAAAAATATTTGTATCTTTAAAGGAGAACTCCGGTCAATTTTAACATTGAGCTCATTTTTTTGTACATTTGGAGTGCTGTCAGTACAGAGAACAACGACAAAAATCGGTGTTGCCTACACCGAGTTATTCTATTTTTAAAATTTGCACCCTGTTGACTTCAATTTGCATCCTGTTTTCGGTTGAAGTCCAAAGTAGTCGATTGCCGAGTTCACGCGCATAGGTTTAGTTACCTATGATCACGCGCGTGAACTCGGCAATCGACTACTTTGGACTTCAACCGAAAACAGGATGTAAACACAGGTATGTGCGCTGGCTTAAATAACATCATTTTTATACATATCTTTCACATCTACTGCAGTCAGATTCACTCGTGTTCACTCTGAAGGAATCACTCACATTTTCTGTGCACTTGCAATGACACATCAAGGATGTTAAGAGGCTAAAAGCAGGTTTAAAACTTATTGAAGTCAACAGGGTGCAAATTTTAAAAAGAGGATAACACGGTGTAGGCAACACCGATTTTTGTCGTTGTTCTCTGTACTGACAGCACTCCAAATGTACAAAAAAATGAGCTCAATGTTAAAATTGACCGGAGTTCTCCTTTAATCTTTATTCAGTAAATCACGACTGACCAGAAAAGTAATTTAATTGCAATGTTTAAAAAGAGTGGGAAGAACATTCAGGTCTTAAAACTGAAATTCTGAAATAGATTCAAATTGTACAAACTTCTCTTCTTATGGCCATGAAACTTTAAAATTTCCGTTCCTATTTCAATTGAATTATAATTGAATCTGATAATTATTAGCACACAAATGATTCAATTCTATGTTGATTCAGTTCTGTTCAATAATAGTGCAAAGTTCATCAAATGATGATAAAAGTTGTCTTTAGTGCTCTGTTTGTATTTGTCTATGATTTGAATTACAACCTCATCTTTGTTTTACTTTTCGTTTTACATTTGCTTTGATTTGGCACTTTATTGTGTGTGTGTGTGTAACGCCCCGCCCACAGACGCGAGTTCCTCGCTGGCCGCTCATCCAAACTACTACGCTAATCTGCTGGAGAAATGCCGGGGCGAAACGAGCATCGCTACCGAGGAAATAGAGCGAGATCTTCACCGCTCGCTCCCGGAGCATCCGGCGTTTCAGAACGACACGGGGATCTCTGCCCTGCGCCGGGTCCTCACCGCCTACGCCTACCGAAACCCCACCATCGGATACTGTCAGGTGAGTTCAGCGGATCACTGAGATTAGGCCAGTTTGAGAGAAACCTGCCTACCTGAAATCAGTGTCGGTGGAAACTCATATGTAATCAGATTACTTTTTCAAGTAACTAGTAAAGTAATGCATTACATGAATCCAAGTTATTTCACTTTTGGTGTGAAAGGATCTTTACATTTGGCCAAAATTTTACTTTTTTTGTTATAAAAAAACAAGCCCAGCCCAGGTGGGAAAAAAGTAACGCAAAAGTAACGTGACGCATTACTATTCTACAAAAGTAACTAAGTAACGCAATTAGTTACTTTTTAAGGAAGTAACGCAATATTGTGATGCATTACTTTTCAAAAGTATGAGTTCGATCAGTAGATCAGTGATATCTGGCCAGTTTGAGAGAAACCTGCCCACTTGAAATCAGTGTTGGGGTGTTACTCATTACAAGTAACTGGAGTTATGTAATCAGATTACTTTTTCAAGTAACTAGTAAAGTACATGAATTAAGTGAATCTTTACATTTGCAAAGACCCTTACATTTAAGGGTCTTTACATTTGCACAAAAATATACCTTTTTTTGTTATAAAAAAACAAGCTCTGCCCAGGTGGGAAAAAAGTAACGCAATATTGTAATGGATTACTTTTTTCAAAGTATGAGTTCGGTCAGTAGATCACTGATATTTGGCCAGTTTGAGAGAAACCGGCCCACTTGAAATCAGTGTTACACCGTGTCCTAACCAGACGCGATGCGATAAGATTCCAGCGACAAATAATGTGTCTGTCCACACTAGTCAAAAATCAATCAAAACCCACAGCCAATCAGAACAGCGTGTGGGTGGAGTCTCGCAGCTAAGTAGCTACATAACCAAATTCACAGATATTACACCATTTAAACATTATTAAAAATACTAGGGCTGTTTTCGACTAAGGATTTTCATAGTCGAATCTGATTCGTTAGATTTTGCCGTAGTCGACTGATAGTCGAACCTTTTTTTTTCTTTTTTTTTTTAGATAGCAGCTAGATTTTTTCCATTTCAAACAAAAGAGCTAAAAAACACATATATATCACACATATATCATAACATTTCATAAACATGAGGAGCAATATGAGAGAGAAATTTGGTGATGGTTGTTTAGGTACATTAAACCACGTAAAGCTTTTTCACGCCCATGAGAACCGCGTGGAGTCAACTCACAGCCGCTCCGCTGCCCTGCTGAAAATGTGAAGCAGAAACGCTTAATATCAGAGAACGTCCATAATAATTGGATTCTGGGTTCGATTTTTTGACCATTTTCAGTGGTTATGAGGAGCAATATGAGAGGGAAATTTGGTAATCGTTGTTTAGGTACATTAAACCACGTAAAGCTTTTTAACGCACATGAGAACCGTGTGATGTCAACTCACAGCCGCTCCGCAGCCCTGCTGAAAATGTGAAGCAGATTTTTGAATACATTTTTATTTATTTACATTAGTAAGCTACAGGACATCGTCTTTCAAAACATGACCTGCGCAAAAGCGAAAAAATAAAATAAAAATGGTACCCAGCCCTTCTGAAAATGCGAATGCGTCTCTGTCCCCAGCACATTTCAAACCAAACTGACGCCCATGTATTCGACTATGAGGTTCATAGTCGATCAGACCTCTCCGAATCGAATCGTCGAATCCTCGACTATTAGAAGTCAGCCCTAAAAAATACATAGGCTACTGAGTTACTAAAACAATCTTTGTCAAAGAATACACTTGTTTGTTCACAGTTTGAACGTTCTTGTTTCCATTTGTTTAATTTCAAGATCTGAGGTGATTTATCCACTGTTGCTTTTACAGCTACAAAGCTGGAGCACTAAATGATATTCAAAGTCACATTACACGCTTTTAACATTAATTAAAGCACATAAACAGTACCTGAGATTATCATCGCCACACTTTGTGTTTGTTGTTCCAGCGCGACGACGCAGAAAAATAGAAACCATTTCTAAAATATAATTGTCGCGGCTGGTTAGGACAAACACTCTGATTAACATGGAAAATATACCTTTTATCGCATGTCACAAGTTACTTGAGCAACTTGAGTTACATAACCAGATTACTTTCAAGTAACTAGTAAAGTAACTCATTACGTGAATCCAAGTTATTTCACTTTTGGTGTGAAAGGGTCTTTACATTTGCCCAAAAATATACCTTTTTTGTTATAAAAAAACAAGCTTTGTTATAAAGAAACGTAACGCATTACTATTCTACAAAAGTAACTAAGTAACGCAGTTAGTTACTTTTTAAGGGAGTAACGCAATATTGTAATGCATTACTTTTCAAAGTATGAGTTCACCATCGGATACTGTCAGGTGAGTTCGATCATAGATCAGTGATATTTGGCCAGTTTGAGAGAAACCTGCCCACTTGAAATGCTCTGTAATGGATGTTACATAAACCTTGTGTGTTAAAGGCCCACTGAAGTGTCTTGGAACGATCAGCTGTGTTTGATGTGTTGACGTAATTTCCACTGAAACAGGAAACAAAGGCGGGACATATTGAATGGCTCCTCCCCCTTTTCAAATAGCCAATAGCGTTTAGTTTACCTCACAGACTGCGAGTCGTACTTGACGGCACCATGGAAGCGAATCCGAGCGCTGATGATACGTTGGATTCAATAGTAAAAGTTTGTATAAATTCTAGCTATTTGATTCTTAATCAACGTACTGTTGGAAAGTGAGTGTTTGAGCAACCGAACACACATCTCCAACACATATTGCTCTGTGACGTGTCAACGGTCGCTTTGGCCAGGTGGTGTTTATAGCAGAGGGGGCGGAGCTTTAGATTCTAGAGAGCATTTGATTGGACAGAAGATATGATGAGACACGTGATGTCAAAAATCCCAGATCCATTTTAGCGGAAGTGAGAGACTGTAAGTTTTGAATGCTTATATCTCCTATATGAGAATTTTGTCATTGTTTTGGAGCACACTAGCTTATACATAACCTTAAGGCTAACATAATCATACTAAAAGCTAAAAAAAACTTACATTTTGATTTCAGAGGGCCTTTAACTATGCTTTGTTCTGCGTGGTTTGTGTATGAATGTAAGGACTGATGTTTGTCTTCTCTGTAGTCCATGAACATCTTGGCATCTGTGATGCTGTTGTACACCAAAGAAGAAGAAGCTTTCTGGCTGCTGGTGACGGTGTGTGAGCGGATGCTGCCCGACTACTTCAACCGCAGAGTCATCGGTGTGTGTGTGTGTGTGTGTGTGTGTGTGTGTGTGTGTGTGATTTAATATAACTCTGTTTTACTTCTAAATGCCTTTGCTGCTTTGCTCTCCCTCAGTTTTTTTACAGATTTAACAGATTCAGATTAGTCAAGTCAGTCTCACAAAAACTTGTCCAGATCAATTTCAGTAAACAGGGGTTTTATAGTTAACTAAAACTAAATAAAACAAACAATTTTTTTACTTAAAATAAATTAAAATTAACTTACATAAAAATGTAACTTGAAATACAATTTACTGAAATAAAATATTACAAATTTAGATTTATTTTATTTCAGCTAGTTGCCAAATAAACATTTATCATTTACATTTAGTTGATGTAATAAAAATATAAAGACCTATAACTAAAAAAAGACTAAAAAAGATTCAGAAACAGGGTTTTTATAGTTAACTAAAACAAAAAACAAAACAAAAAATGTATGACTTGAAATAAAATAAAATAAACTTTAAATAAAATAAAATATTATTAGAAAAAAAAAAAAAAAAAATTCAGCTAGTTGCCAAATAAACATTTCTCATTTTCATTTAGTTGATGTACTAAAAATACTACAATAAAATGAATAAACACTATAAAGACCTATTACTAAAAAAGACAAACATTTAAAACTAAAACCAAATAGTAAAAACACTACAATATTACTAAAATGTTAACTTACAATGGAAAAAATTACATTCAAACTATTTATTTATTGAGTATAATAGTGTCTCAATGATACTAATAATAGTGTCTCAATGATACTAATAATACTGTTCAGAAATCAAAAGGGAAAAAAGTGATATTTTGCATTTGCTAAGAAGTGCGTCTCCACAAGAGGACTTCAAATAAGACAAAAACTTGGAAAACATACAAGAGGAAGCCTGGAAAAGTTATGGAAATTAATCAAATCCTAAAACATCATATAACGAATATGCATTTTTTCCCCAGTCTCGTCAAGCTATTTTTTTTAAATCCTTCTCCTTAATCTTTATTCAGTGAATGAGAACCAGACCAGAAAAGTTGTAGTTTTAACAAAACTGTGAAGAACATTCAGGTCTGAAACTAGGAGTTTGTGCTGGTTTGTCTCTTCACGAGCCTCTATGACAATGTCACTTCCTGTTCCTCTCTCTCAGGAGCTCAGGTGGATCAGTCAGTGTTTGAGGAGCTGGTTCGTGAGCGTCTCCCAGATCTGTCGGTCCTGGTCCCGGACCTCTCTCCGCTGGCCTCGGCGTCGCTCACGTGGTTCCTGACGCTGTTCGTGAGTGTGTTGCCGTTCCGCAGCGCGCTGTGTGTCCTCGACTGCTTCTTCTACAACGGCATCAGGTCCATCTTCCAGATCGGCCTGGCGGTGCTGGACGCCAATGCAGTCGAGTTGAGCTCGTGCACTGATGATGGACACGCGCTGATGATACTGACCAGGTGATTCACTGACAGATCAAAGATAATGTTCACTGTGCTTATATTGATTATTGATTGTCAGAGGAAGCATTTTAATTAATCAATCAATCATTGTATTCAAGCAGATTCTAATGTTTTAAGTAAAATACAGTAAAATCTAGTGCAAATAATCAAGGCATGTTTGCACAATGTTTTTCACCAAATGAACTCGAGGAAGAATCATTGTTTAATCTTTTTTTTTTTTTTTTTTTAATGCAATATTTCATATATCTACCAATATTTAATGTTTACCGGTAACCATATTTTTCCATTTCAATCAATCATTCAGCATTTCATATTTATCCACCAATATTTATTTTTTAATCATTTTCATTAATATGCACCAATATTTTATATTTATTCACGTTTTCATTAATCATTTGAAATTAATCATTAAATATTTCATGGTTAATCATTTTTATATGCACCAATATTTCCTAATTAAGAATTTTTCATTCATCATTTCATTAAATATTTCATATATTTTCATTTATATGCACAGATATTTCATATTTAATCATTTATTTTCTTAGTCATTTCAATTAATGATTAAATATTTCATATTTTTTTTAAATTCATTTATATGCACCAATATTTCATATTTAATAATTTTTATTAGTCATTTCAGTTATTTATGAAACATTTCATATTTAATCATTTTTCATGAATTAATACTTCATATTTAATCATTTTCATATATAAACATTTCATATTTAATCGTTTTTCATTAATAATTTCAATTAACCATTTCATTTTTAACCATTTTAATTTATATGCACCAATACAACTATACATAATCATAAACAGCAATGCTTACCAACATATATTTACTAAACATTGTAATAAATGAAAAATGACTCATGAACTTTTTTTTATGATAATGTGAACAAATCATTTAACCAGTTATGAATCAAGCGGACATTTTGAAATAATTGACACAAATGAATCAAGCTTAACAACTTTGTTCTACTGAAGTTGAAATGAGTGATTAAACGATCTGTGTGAAGGCTCATATTCACGAGACGAGGAGGAATCAGGACTGTCTGATGGCATTATTAATTATCCAGCTTTCAGATAAATAAAAACATTAAAGTCATTGTGAGATTTACAATGTAGCTTCCCTACATCTGTTGTTTATTCTACTGGCATTTCGTCTCTTTCTGGTGACGTGACTGTGTGTGTGTGTGTGTGTGTTAGTTTCCTCGAGCAGGTCAGACACGAGGAGTCGTCATCACATGTTTGTCCTGAAGACACAGGAACTTCTCAGCATCTACACATCACCACTCTCATCACTGATGCCTATGAGGTGTGTGTGTGTGTGTCTGCCGAACCGCATCACTACGCACACACACTTACACACACCTGAAAACCTGAAATGAAAAACACTGTAGTTTGTATTATTTCTATTTAACAGCAAGAATGATCTGTTTTCTTTTTAAAATTCATATTCTTTAATCCTCACAGGCAGGGACACAAAGCAAAACAATTATTTCTATAGCACTTTATACAATACAGATCATTTCAAAGCAGCTTCACAGTAATAAACAGAAATATAACAGAATCAATGATGCCAACTTCATCAAATATGAGACGTAATTCAGCTGTAAAGACGCTCAAATACAATAGCGTCATTATTGAGATCAGTTCAGCTGAAGTTTCTTACCTGATAGTGTCAGTGAAGTCAAATCAGTAATATTGCTGAATATCAATTATAATATGATTTTTACCAAGAGAAGATTAACCCAGGAGGTTTGGAGGTTTTATTATATTTTTTACATTTATATAAATAAATAAAAAATATATGTATTTTTAATAAGTTTATGAAAAAAAACATGGATAAACATGTAAATAGTGGAGCTCTGCAGCCATCTACTGGTTAAAGTGATCATTTATTCATTTATATCATTTTCCAAAAGATGGGCAAAAATCATGTCAACCATGTCAAATTAATGTAAAAATGTTCCATGTTATCCTCATGAATGAAAGCTAGAAATGTGGGTCTTTTATAAAGTGAATTTTACATTTAAAGCTGTATTTGTATAAAATAAAAACTTTTTACATTTATTTATATAAATTTAAAAATATATAATAAATCCTCCAAAAACTACATAAATGTGGAGTAAAAACATTAATAAACTGAGTAAAATTACATGTTTAAAAAATATATATATTTTGTTGCCTGAGTGACTTCCACACTAACATAAAAACAGATATCATTCCAATAAATGTTTTTATTTGCAGATCTAGAAAGTGTTTGTACAACTGTACAAAGTCTCATGCAATGGGTTAACGTCTCAAGGGTTAAAATTAGTAAGCGAGCGTTTTAACTTGGCTCATCACTCAAAATATAATTTTTGTTGGATTAATAGTTTTTAGTGTGTATTGTTGCTGTTTGAGCATGAAAAAGTCCCTCCAGCGAGAGTTCTTCTCTATATCAGTGTCAGTGTTTCTGAACTCCTGAAACGCCTCCATTGTAGTCTTGAGTTTCTGCCGGGAACGAACACGTCACAATATTCCTCATTTAAATAATGAATATGCAGAATAAAGGGGCGGGGCCTGGTTGAGTTAGTTAGTAGTGTGTTAAACTGGTGGTTATGGTAAGGGGCGGGACATTTCCCAAACACACTCGAAGCGCTTGACCAATCACAACACACTGCTCCAGCCGACCAATCAGAGCACAGTGTGCTTTTCAGAAGGAGGGGCTTCATAGAGATAGGAAGTAAACAGAGCGTTACTGACAGACTGGGAAGAGAGGAGCTGCAACAATGGAGAATATGAGGAAAATAATCAACATTCAAGCTGGAAAACCTGTTCTAAAACAACATCAAGAATTTTAAAAAGGCCGTAATAAGTCATTTTTACTGTTAGGAACATTCCAGCTGCTGAAGTGATGAAACCGATCAGCTCTAGATCCTCTGATGTCATCATCTGCTCATTCTGTCAGTGAAAGCTCACTAATTCTTCATCTTCCTCTTTGTTTCTTGCTAGAAATTTGGGAGTGTGACCGTGAAGCATCTGGAGATGCTGAGGTGCCGCCACCGTGTCCAGGTCCTGCAGGCTCACGAAGACACCACCAAAGACAACGCAGTGAGACTTCCACTCGCCTCGAGTCTCTCAGATGCTTCTGCGTGTGTTTTTACTGCGGTTGAACTTTTGTGGTGTGTTTTCAGTTGCGATTGGTCACCCCAGACGTGTCACTGTCACAGGAGAACCTGTCTGAGCTCTACGACCTCTTCAAGGTGTGTGTGTGTGATCACATTTATTGAGTCTGAGTAGAATAAAAGATGTTTTCATCTTTACTAGTCTCTCAAAACTTACATTACTTCAAACTTTCTGGTTGTGTATACAGTAGTGGCCAAATGTGACGTCCGGAGGGGATATTTGTTTTTACTGACACTACAAGTTCATTAAACCATCAAATTATATATATATTAAAAAAATATATTATTTATTATTATTATTTAAATTTTTTCATAATTTGATGTTTTATATTAAATATGAGGAAAGAACAAAACACTAAACTTGGTTAAGGTATTTATCTAGCAAAATAGTCAAACTACAGGTACAGGTTTCATTTTACTATGCAAAGAAATGCATAGAAAACAAAAAGCCGACTGGAAAAATCATACATTGACTACAACATAATCTGTTATTAATATTTTTTTGATTTTCTTGTACATAATTTCTTTGAATGACCGTCTGGATAAAAATTATGCCGGCACAATTTGTCATGATTCATTGCGTTATTATCACTAATAAAACAATCGACTCCAAACACAACTACACAAAATCACTACAAAATCTTTAACACATTTCTAATAATCTTTAAATAAAGGGTTCAGCACTTCTGGCCACTACTGTACTACATTTTACTCCTGCAAACATGGTGAATGTGTTTCTTAGGAGTGATAAAAAAAGAAATCCAGAATCCCATCTGTCAAAACCTTTATCTTTAATATGTCGACAAAATCAAGCAATTTTGAATCTGATTTTTTACAATGTTCAGATTTATGTTCTGGAAATCTATGCAAATTAATGCATATTTAATTAGAAAATTCCTCATTTGCATATTTAAACAATATATATTAGTATATCTGATATATTTAACAATATATCTTAGTATATATTATTTATTTATTATTTATTATACATTTATTTAAACAAAATATATATTAGTATATATAAATTAGATATCTATTAGTTAAAATTTGACCCTATTCACATGCAGCATCTCGCCATGGTTGATAAATGCTGATGATCTGTGTGTTTCAGACAGAGCATTTCATCAGTCTGTACTGGGGTGACGGCGTGTGCAGCTCCTCTGGTGTCTCTCCTGCGCTGGGCGTCTGTGGCGAACGCTACTTCGTGGACCGAGCTCAGTTTAAGAGCCTGTTCGAGCTGCTGACGCCCTGGATCTGCGGCACACACACCGATACTGTCGCCCAGCGCACCTTCACACTGCTGGACCAGGACAGAGACAACCTCATAAACTTCTCTCAGTTCGTTCAGATGCTGGGTAGGACTGTGTGTGTGTGTGTGTGTGTGTGTGTGTGTGTGTGTGTGTGTGTGGCTTATTCACGAAATATATACGTGACCCTGGACCACAAAACATGGGTCAATGTTGTGAAATTGAGATTTATACATCATCTGGAAGTTGAACAAATAAGCTTCCCATTGATGTATGGTTTGTTAGGATAGGACAATATCTGGTCGAGATACAACTATATGAAAATCTGGAATCTGAGGGTGCAAAAAAATCAAAACATTGAGAAAATCTCCTTTAAAGTTGTGCATTTATGTTCACGATTGTGCTGCATTCACTCACAAAAATAAATGTTTTATATATTTACGGTAGGAAATTTACTAAATATCTTCATGGAACATGATCTTTACTTAATATCCTAATGATTTTTGGCATAAAAGAAAAATGGATAATTTTGACCCATACAATGTAGTTGTTGGCTATTGCCACAGATAAACCCGTGCGACTCGAGACTGGTGACGTGATCCAGGGTCACACATGTGTGTTCTGTCCTCATTGACCCGTGACTCTTTCTCTGCAGATGTTCTGTACTGTGAGGAGCTGAATGAGAAGATCAGGCTCCTGTATCGACTGCACATCCCACCAGGTTCATCACCTCTGACTGCTTCAGGCCGACTCTGACACTGGATTAATGCACACTGCAAAAAATAGTTATCCTAATTATTATTTTAGTCTTGTTTTCCAGGAGAAATTAATCAACTTGAGGGGCAAACAGACTTTTTATGCCCTTTTTCAGTCTTAGTTTAGTATCTTCTAGAACAGGTTTTCCTGCTTGAATGTTGATTATTTTCCTCATATTCTCCATTGTTGCGGCTCCTCTCTTCCCAGTCTGTCAGTAACACTCTGTTTACTTCCTGTCTCTATGAAGCCCCTCCTTCTGAAAAGCACACTGTGCTCTGATTGGTCGGCTGGAGCAGTGTGTTGTGATTGGTCGAGCGCCTTGAGTGTGTTTGGGAAATGTCCCGCCTCTAATTACCATAACCGCCAGTTTAACACACTAGTAACTAACTCAACCAGGCCCCGCCCCTTTATTCTGCGTATGAATTATTATAATAAGGAATATTGTGACGTGTTCGTTCCCGGAAGAAACTCAAGACTACAATGGAGGCGTTAAAGGGAGTTTGTAGAGACTTTGTCTCTCTTTCTTTGAGCTTTTTCATGCTCAAACAGCAACAATACACACTAAAGACAGAAGAACATGGAAAAAAGCATAATAGGGCATTTTTAATATATTATATTAAGTCTCATTTTCTTAAAAATGTATCAAAATGAAGCAAGTTTCTTTGCTTAAATCAAGAAAAAATATCTTCTAATGGGGTCAGAAAAATATAATTTCTGCCCTCATATTGTTCTTGTTTTAATCAAAAACTAATTGTTTTCAGAAAACAAGACTTAATATATTAAGCAATTTTGCTTCTCACGTAAATGTATTTTGATTTAAGAATGTTTAGATATTTGCACTGGAAAACAAGACATCATTTTTTGCAGTGCATTAATGTCAAATCAAGTCGCCTTTATTTCTACAGCGCTTTATACAATAGAGTCATTAGTCAAGTTCAAGTTTAGCTCTCATCTGATAATAGTTCAGAATATGAATTGTCTTTTGAACCCCACAGTGTCCCGTCTTGAACTGATAGCAGCTAACTCTCATTAGCATGATTAGCAGTGGACATGGAGAGCTCATGATTGTGATGTTTCCTCCACAGCGTTGAGTGAGAACGCAGAGGACTCGTCTCCTGTGAGTCCAGTCCTGTCCAGCGCCAGACCTCTCTATGTGAACCTGCCCAATGGTGGGTCTCTCGACAGTGTGTGCGTCGTGTTTTCAGCTCACTGCTCCAGTGATGATGTTTGATCATGTGTTTGTAGGAGAGAGTAAGAGTTATGAAGAGCAACTGCGGCAGATGCTGGAGGACTTGAGCAAAGGCAAAGACAAGGATGAGGAGAAGCCTCTTCCTCACATGAACCAGGTGAACCTTCATCTTAGGTTTATGGACTTATATTAATTTGTTAATGCATGTACAGTACTGTGCAAAAGTCTTAGGCATGTTAATATGCCTCCCCAAGGCAAGGAAGGTTTCTTCAAGCGTCTCGGAGACGTTCCCGCAGTTCTTCTGGATTTAGTCTGTCTCAGTTTTCTCTGTTTCTTCATGTAATCACAGACGGACTCGATGATGGTGAGATCAGATCATACCGGCTGTTGTCAGACTGTATTGGGGGGGTGTATTAAGATTAGATTAGATTAGATTAGATTCAACTTTATTGTCATTACACAAGTACAGGTACAAGGCAACGAAATGCAGTTTAGGTCTAACCAGAAGTGCAATAGCAGCAAGTGCAGGATATACAGTGGTTCATAAGTGCAGAACATGGATATGTACTGAATAAATATAGAGTTGAATACTATTATAAACAAAAATTTACAGATAGATTGTCCTATGAATATAATATACAGATAACTCTTACTGTGAACAGAATTTACAGCTAGATATGTACTGAATATAATAATATACAGATGGCTATTACTATAAACAGAATGTTTACAGATAGATATGTACTGAATATAATATACAGATGGCTGTTACTATAAACATAATTTTACAGATAGATATGTACTATGAATATATATACAGATGGCTGTTACTATAAACAGAATGTGAGCATAATATACAGATGGATATTACTATAAACAGAATTTTACAAATAGATATATGTATAAGTTAGGCTAATGAGCAGTATAACAATGGATTTAAAGTAGTGCAAATAAAGTTTGGACAGAAGCTATCCGAGTGAGTGCAGTGGAAAGTAATTGCATATTACAGTTAAGGTACGATATTGCAATGTATATATAACAGTCGGTACTGTAAATAAACAGTCGGCAGTGCAAATGAGCATATTCCAGTCAAGGTAGTAGTGCAAGATGCATATGTAAACAGTTGTTACTGTAATAACAGTCAGCAGTGCAAATTAACATTATAGTATTGCAAATAACAAAATGGAGGCAGGTGTGAGGAGGGAGAGGAGAGTCAATCAGTATATAAGGGGAGTGGGATCAATGAGGGTTAGAGTTTAATAAAGAGACAGCTCTGGGGAAAAAACTGTTCTTTAGTCTGCTGGTCCTGGTCCGGAGGCACCTGAAACGCCTGCCGGAGGGCAGGAGAGAAAACAGTCTGTGGGCTGGGTGAGAGGAGTCCTTAAGGATGCTGCGAGCTCGATGCAGACAGCGTTTCCTCTGGATGTGCTCGATGGCAGGTAGTGGAGTCCCAGTGATGCGCTGGGCGGTTTTCACCACCCGCTGCAGTGCCTTGCGCTCTGCAACAGAACAGCTCCCATACCACACTGTAGCACAGTTGGTCAGGATGCTTTCTATTGCACAGCGATAGAAGTTCACCAGGATAGTGGAGGAAAGCTGATTCTTCCTCAGTGTCCTCAGGAAGAAGAGGCGCTGGTGAGCCTTCTTGACCAGGCTGGAGGTGTTGGTTGTCCAGGTCATGTCCGCCGAGATGTGGGTCCCCAGGAACTTGAAACTGGAGACACGCTCAACAGCCATTCCATTGATGTGGATGGTGTCGTGTGTGCCTCTTGACACTTTCCTGAAGTCCACGATGAGCTCCTTCGTTTTGGTGGTGTTGAGGAGCTGGTTATTTTCGGTGCACCATGTGGCCAGGTGCTTGATCTCCTCCCTATAGGCAGTCTCATCGTTGTTGCTGATGAGACCAATCACCGTAGTGTCGTCCGCAAACTTGACGATGGAATTAGATCCGTACACAGGCTTGCAGTCGGAGGTGAAGAGGGAGTAGAGGAACGGGCTTAGCACACAGCCCTGTGGTACACCAGTGTTGAGTGTGATGGATGTGGAGCAGTTGGAGCCTGATCGAACATTCTGGGGTCTGTTGGTCAAGAAGTCCAAAATCCAGTTGCACATGGAGGTGTTGAAGCCCAGGTCTCCAAGTTTGGCTATTAACTTAGTTGGGATGACAGTGTTGAATGCTGAGCTGAAGTCAACAAACAGCATGCGTGCATAAGTGTTCTTATTGTCCAGATGTGTGAGCACAGAGTGCAGTGCCATGGAGACTGCATCCTCTGTGCTCCTATTGCTACGGTAGGCAAACTGGTGTGAGTCCAATGTGGATGGTAGAGAGTCTTTTAGGTGTGCCAGGACCAGCCGCTCAAAGCACTTCATTACGATGGGTGTGAGTGCTACAGGGCGGTAGTCATTAAGGCACTTCGGGCTGGAGTGTTTTGGCACTGGCACAATGGAAGTGCATTTAAAGCATGTTGGTACAGTTGCTTGGGCAAGAGACAGGTTGAAAATGTCTGTAAAAACCCCAGCGAGCTGCTCCGCACATGCCCTGAGTACGCGTCCAGGGATGTTGTCTGGTCCAGCAGCCTTGTGCGCGCTGATCCTGCTCAGTGCATTGCAGACATCTGTGGAGGAGAGTGTGATCGGTGGGTGGTCAGCTGAGGATTTGAGCTTGGTGGCAGTTTCTCTGTTGTCTCTTTCAAAGCGAGCATAAAAGTCATTTAGCTCGTTCAGGAAGTTGACATCAGTGGCTGCGGGGGTGGAGTGAGAGGGTTTGTAGTCACTGATGGCCTGAATGCCCTGCCACATGCGCCGAGGGTCAGCGTTGGAAAAGTGTCCCTCTATCTTAAGCTTGTAGCAGTGCTTGGCCTCTTTGATGCCCCTTTTCAGATTTGCTCTGGATGTGCTATAGGCTTGTGCATCTCCTGATCTGAAGGCAGTATTGCGTGTCTTCAATAGGAGTCGCACTTCCCTGTTCATCCATGGCTTCTGATTTGGGTATGTGGTGATCTGCTTCTGGGTTGTGACACTGTCAATGGTGGTATTAATATAATCCAGTACAGAGGAGGTGTAGCAGTCAATGTCCGTGTGAGAGCCACTGGTGGCTTGAGAAGCAAACATACTCCAGTCTGTGTGTAGAAACCTTTCCTGGAGTGAGAAATCTGCCCCCGCAGGCCACACCTTGATGGTCTTCACTGATGGCTTCACGCGATTGATCAGAGGTGCATATTTGGGGGTGAGGAACAAAGAAAGGTGATCTGACTGTCCCAAGTGGGGGAGGGGTGTCGCGACGTAAGCTTCAGCCATGTTTGTGTAAACATGGTCTAAGGTTTTGTTTCCTCTGGTGTGACAGGAAACATGCTGGTGAAATTTCGGTAGCACTGACTTTAAGTTTGAATGATTAAAATCACCCGCAACAATAAACGCAGCTTCCGGGTGAACGGTCTGTTGTTTACTGATGGCTGCGTGAAGTTCTTTCATAGCAAACTTGGCATCAGCATCCGGGGGAATATAGGCTGCAGTTATAATAGTGGAAGTGAACTCCCGCGGTAGATAAAACGGTCTACATTTAACCATGAGAAACTCAAGGTTAGCTGAACAATGTCTCCCAACAATAGCAGAGTTTGTGCACCAAGCTTTGTTAATGTAAATGCACAATCCACCACCTCTGGTCTTACCGGAGCCATGTAATGTTCTATCCGCCCGGAATGTATGGCGTCCCGCTAGCTCAATAGCGTTGTCCGGTATTCCGCTGTTTAACCATGTTTCCGTGAAAATTAGAACATTACAGTTCAAAAGTCTCTTGCTGTATGTGATGTTGAGTCGAATCTCCTCCATTTTGTTCAACAGCGACCGTACATTGGCAAGGAAAATGCTGGGTAAAGAGAGCCGGTGTGGTGTTAGCTTTAGCTTAGCTCTTAGTCCTCCGCGCTTCCCCCGCCTTTGTTTACGATCTCGCCGGCGCCTGCGAGCACTTCCGCCCGGCCGGGCAGAGTGCATAGCCTCGGGTGATCTGGCGATCTCAGGAAGGAGTCGAAGGTTGTCCATAAAACTGTCGGAAATTCGCAAACCAATATCCAAAAGCTCACCTTGGGTGTACGATGTTAAGGCACAACTGTTCTGGACGAACAGACCCGAAATGAGCAAGAAAAATACTGCTAAATTACAGAATCTGGAGAGACCGCGAGCCTCGCGATGTACTCGCGCCGCCATCTTGGATCTATTAACATGCCTAAGACTTTTGCACAGTACTGTATGTTACAAACTTTACATGAAGACCCTAAAGAATCACACCAACTTGTGGGAAACGGGCATCCGATGACCCCTTTAAAGCTTCTCATTACAAGTTTGTGAAGGTGTTCACAAATGCGACTCAAACTGCAGATGGAGGTCGTGTCGAGCAGCTTTTACTGAGAATCCAATAACTCAGAAGTCTCTTGTTGTGTGTGTGATTCGTCTCATCAGCGGGAGTTCATCCAGTTTTGTAAGACGCTGTACAGCATGTTTCAAGGCGAGCCGTGCGAGGCCGAGCTCTTCCAGGCCATCGGGATGGTCACCAGTCTCGTTCTGCAGATCGGGGAGGCTGGGAACCACGCAGAGGACGCCTCGAGAGACTCGGACGCGCACTGGTCCGTCAGCTTCGAGCAGATCCTGGCCTCTTTACTGACCGAGCAGGTTCTGGTCAACTTCCTGGAGCGGCCCGTCGACCTGAGCGCGAGGATCGCGTCCGCGAAGGCCCGGCAGTATCAGGAGCGCGCCGGTCTGCTCATGATCCAGCATGCAACGGGAAGCCGATGAGGTCCAGACGACGCTTTCACGTGTGCCTTGATCTCGCCAGGACCAAACCACACCGCACTACACACACACGACTCGTGTTCCAGTACGAACATCTAAACGTTCTTAAATCA
Source organism: Rutilus rutilus (assembly GCF_951802725.1). Classification (NCBI taxonomy): domain Eukaryota; kingdom Metazoa; phylum Chordata; class Actinopteri; order Cypriniformes; family Leuciscidae; genus Rutilus; species Rutilus rutilus. The sequence continues at coordinate 2,061,263 of NC_140215.1, forward strand.
AGACGCATTTACTGGAGAAGCAGCTAAATGACTGAAGGTATTAATGAAAATTGATCAAAACGAAGTGAGTTTATGGTTAAAATATTACAAATATCTGACAATGGGGTCAGAAAAATGCTTTTCTTTTGAATTAAGTTGATTTTTCTGACTCCACTAGTAGATATTTGCTCTTGTTTAAAGGGATACTCCACTTTTTTTGGAAATAGGCTCATTTTACAACTCCCCCAGAGTTGAACTGTTGAGCCGATCTCCGTGTCTGGCAGTACCACTTTTAGCATAGCTTAGCATAGATCATTGAATCGGACAGGACCATTAGCATCTCTCTAAAAAAAAATGACCAAAGAGTTTCGATATTTTTCCTATTTAAAACTATTTAAAAATCGTGTACTAAGACCGACAGAAAATGTAAAGTTGTGATTTTCTAGGCTGATATGGCTAGGAACTATACTCTCATTCCTGCGTAATAATCAAGAAACTTTGCTGCCGTACCATGAGTCCAGCAGGCGTAATGATATGACGCAGCGCCTGAAAATAGGTCTAATAGGTTAGACAAACTTAGTCCCGGTCACGTTGGAAGTTACCGAGCTGGGGACTGTTTTCAGGCGCTGCGTCATATCATTACGCCTGCTGGACTCATGGTACGGCAGCAAAGTTTCTTGATTATTACGCAGGAATGAGAGTATAGTTCCTAGCCATATCAGCCTAGAAAATCGCAACTTTTCCGTCGGTCTTAGTACACGATGTAACTACAGAAGAGTCAAGTTTTAAATAGGAAAAATATCGAAACTCTTTGGTCATTTTTTTTTTAGAGAGATGCTAATGGTCCTGTCCGATTCAATGATCTATGCTAAGCTATGCTAAAAGTGGTACCGCCAGACCCGGAGTTCGGCTGAATGGATTCGAAAACGGTAAAACTCAACAGTCTAACTCTGGGGGAGGTGTAAAATGAGCCTATTTCCAAAAAAAGTGGAGTATCCCTTTAAATCAAGACGTATTTACTGGAGAAGCAGCTAAATGACTGAAGGTATTAATGAAAATGTATCAAAACGAAGTGAGTTTATGGTTAAAATATTAAAAAATATCTGACAATGGGGTCAGAAAAATAATTTTCTTTTGAATTAAGTTGATTTTTCTGACTCCACTAGTAGATATTTGCTCTTGTTTAAAGCACAAACTCACTTCATTTAGATTTTTCAGAAAACAAGACTTCGCTAGTTCACCCAAAAATGATTATTTACTGTTCTAAACCTGCATGTTGAACATAAAGGAAGATATTGTGAAGAATGGTGGTAATCAAACAGTTTCTGGTCCCTATTGACTTCCTTAGTAGTATTATTTTTTTCTCTATATCTCCAGCAACTGTTTGATTACCAACATTCTTACAAAATCTTCCTTTATGTTCAACATAAAACAATAATGACAGAATGTTCATTTATGGGTGAACTGTCCCTTTAAGACATTTTGCTTCTCCAGTAAATGTCTCTTGATTTAAGAATGTGTATTTGTACTGGAAACCAAAGCAAAAGTACCAAGAAGGAGCATCATTTTTTTGCAGTGTGGCGTGTCTAAAATCCCATGATGCCGCAGGGGTGAGCTGGACTCCCCTCACTGAAAGCTTTAACGTAGGACGTCATGAAGCGAAGTTTCACATTTATCTCACAGTGTTTTAGTTTCACTGTCCTCCGTACAGCTTTACAGTTAGGTCTCATTTGCGAACATTAATTAACAATGATTAATACTTCGAAAGCATTTATTTATCTTAGTTAATATTAGCATTTACTACATATCTGTAACACTGAGCTAACATTAACGAAGGTTAATGAATGCTGTAATATCTATATTTCTCATTGTTAGTTTATGGACGTTAACTAATGAGACTTTTTCTGTAAAGTGTGACTGATTTAGATGATCTGTTCCTGTTTTAAAGTGTTGAGGCGCTGCTTCTGTCCTTCACACACCAGACAAATGTGATAAATGTGTTTCAGTCTCCTCACATTTGAAGTGTTCTGTCTGTAAGCTTTTAAATAACGCATGAGTTCAGTCTGATGGGATTGTTTACATGTTACTGACTGTATAAACGAGACTCGCATGAAGGAAATATTGATCATTATGATTATTTTACCTGTTGAACATCAGATGATAATGTCTGACTCCTGGTTAAAGCTCAAATGCTGCAGCGTTCAGCGTGTTTTAATCAGTTTGATTAAAACTTATGAGGTCAAATTTCTTTTTTTTTTGAAGGAAATATATTGCAATATCACGCATTTAGAAAATGGATACAGTGAATGTTCATTTCATGCCTACTTTAAGAAATTAAATTTTGATTTGATGTTGATTCTATAGGAATATTCCAGTTTAAGTTCAGCATTTGATGCCAATTTTGACACTTCCATTTTTTTTAAGCAAAAAAATCAAGGTTTTGATGAAATTTTGTGTCATTTAAAAGCTGAAATGCAGTGCTTATAATTTTACATAAATTCTTCAGTTTAACTTGTTTAATGGCATTGTGATGGAAACAAAGTTGTACAAATGTTCTTCAATAATGTTAAACACGTGCAGTTTAACATTTACAGATTCACTGCAACCCAGATTTTGTGAAAATTTGTTGTAAGCATTAATTTTATATTTATTATTTGACATATGCAAAGTAAATAAGCTGACTATCTGTGCTAGATCCTGACGACACTGTCTGAACAAACTGATCCGGTTTCAATCTGACAATCAGCCTTGGCTTTTCTCGCATCCATGAAACGCACTGCAGCTCTCAGATGTATAAAGTGCCTTAAAAACAGTCACATGACTGATGCTCAGTTATATCGTGCCACAGGAAACATGTGCATGTTGAATCCAAATGGGACCATGTTTAATTCTTCAGATGCTGATAATGCAGTGAGTTTATCCAAATGAAGCATCTAGTTTCCATTTCTGACAGCAGTTTAATGATCAAATCTGTGATCCTGAGAAACTCTTCAACATGAGAAGGAAACATGTAGCATTAGATGATTTTCTTGGTTGGAGGAACCAATCAGATCGTCTGAAAACCTTTGCCAAACTCTCTCTCTCTCTGCACAATCTCACCTCGAGCCTTTCTGAATCAATCACAGCTTTCAGTGAAGATGATGTTTGCTGCACAAACGCATCTCAAGTTTACATGTGACGCATGATGTACTGCTGATTCTGTCAATATCTGCACATGCCACAAATAAATCATCCACAACAAGAATCCTTTTTATGTTTTTATTCCAACAGACATGAAGAGAAAATTAATTTTCATCCACATTTACAGTCTGAAGACCTGCGGACACAAAAAGCACGACGTTTAAAATGGGTTTTCAATGCAGAACGAACACGTATAATGATCGTCACTGACTTCAATCATTCACCCGACAGTAAACGAGCCTCAGATATACGACTGAAACACACATGATCGACAGTGGAGGAGCACCTCACCTTTGTACGTGGTGACGGGGACGTATGTGACGAGTGTGTACAGCTTGTTTGGAGAATCTTCGTCTTCATTGCGTTTCCTGGACAGACGCACACGCATGCGGTACGGCACGTTCCTGACAAACAACACATCAACGTTAGGCATCACATGCATGATTGTGAATGTCTGACAACGCTAAAATGCCTTCTTGTGTCTGAGCGAGTGTGTTTAATTATGTGTGTGTCGACAGTGTGACGAAAGAGGCGAGATTTGAGGCAAAGTTGATGCACCTCTTGATGGAAATAAATGTTACTTCCATCAGTTTTTGCTCAAGATCTTGTATTGTGTTTCAGTGAATTTAAAGAGATGGTTCGGAGTAAAATCAACCTAGGGTCCTTTGCACCATGACCTCGAGCCAAACACCCCCCAGAAGCCTTTATTCCCTTGGTCGAACATTATTAAAGTTAGAGCTTATTTAGAGATATCAGCCGGATGGTTTAGTGCAGGCGCTAATGGATCCAAGGCTGTATCTGGTAAATTACCGCACTAATAATGCCCAGAATGGCACCAAACTTCTACAGTCGTACAAACAGCTTCTGTACTCATAAAACGAGGCATTGGAAAGTTTGTAAGTACATCAGGAGTTTATTTAAATAACACTTGCCTGATGGCTAATGCTACCGCTAACCCAGACGTCGACGTCACTTCAGTGGTTTGGGAAAAGCCTGTAAAAGTCCTGCAGAAAGCGATCATAAGGATGGAGTGTAACGACGCCCAGTTCCAGGAATGCACTAATATTTTGTTGGTAGTGCCAGTTTATAACAATTATTAGTTAACACTAAATTGTCAACAAATTCGTCGTTCCACTCCATCCTTAAGCCTGTTTTATACTTCTGCGTCGAACTGCCGCCGTAGCTACGTCGTAGGCTGTGTGTAGCGCGCGTACCCTTCGGCGTACCCTGACGTGCACCTCTCCAAAAATGTAACAACGCGTCAATTCTACGCGGACACAAGCGCTGTGATTGGTCTGCCAGAACCCCTCCCTCGGGGTTTCATGCTCCCCAGGTGCGCGTCAACGCGGACAACAACACAGAAGTATAAATTAAAACCAACACGTTGCCTACGGCGTATAGGCTCCGGCGTATGTCCGACGCAGAAGTATAATGAGGCCTTTATGCATCGCTTTCTGCAGGACCTTTACAGGCTTTTCCAAAGACTTTCAGTGAATTTAAGGTGTGGAAAATGATTCTTCATTCTTTCACAGGTTGAGCCTGATGACTCTTGACACTCCTGGAATATGGCCATGATGCGTCTTCATACATGCTTGTTTAAGAAATGAAGCGCTACACACTCCATCAATCAGTGTTAGAAGAACTGTTGCCAAACATGCTAGAAATGATCACTTCTATAATGATCCAATCATAGACTCTTAAACATTTGCCTATTTAAATCCAAACAGCGACTTTTTCCTTTTGTCCGGCCAGTGTGTGTGTGTAACAACTGCAAAGCATCCAAACGTATGAATAATATGATTTCCGCACTGAATCCAGCATAAACTCCGGCACAACCTGCACGTTTTAAACCATTCAAGACCGTCATTCCCATAACCTCACAGTGATTGGCTGCCGCACGCATTTTTCACTAGATATTTGCATAAAGTCCCTCGATTGGCTGCCGTCTGTGTTTTTTGCATAAAGTCCCCGATCTTTTGACGCTTTCAATTCACCACGTGAGCATGAAACTCCACGTCCACAGGACTTCAGTGAAAACGCTTGCTCTGTTCTGTGCCATTTGACACGCATAATAACGGCAGAGAGCCTGAAAAACTTTCTTTATGCAAATATCAAGTGAGAATCGCAGGCGGCAGCCAATCGCTGAGAGGTTCAGGTCGTGACGTCTGTCTTGAACGGTTTAAAACATGCCGGAGTTTATGCTAAATCTACACCTGGTTTCACAGACAAGGCTTAATCTAGTCCCAGACTATAGTGCATGTTTGAGCCGTTTTAACTGAACGACACTTTCACTGAGAGATCTGAACATACATCAGTGCCATCTCGAGATGCACACCAGTAATGTTTTCCACAACACACATTTACAAAAACTACTTAAATGTCCTAATTAAACTAAGGCCTAATTCTGGCTTAAGTTTACAGAGTTTTAGTGTCAGTACTACATTAAACTACTATATATAATGTTGAATATATTGTTTAATAATGCAATGGGGGAATATTTGTGTGTCCTGATAATGCCAAATGTCTGATGTTACCAGTAAAAATTGGCCTTCATTATTTTAAATATATCTAGTCATGAAACAACGCAATCATATTAGTCTAAAATAATTCTGTTTTCAGCTTCAGAATCATGAATATTGTTATTCTGGTGTCTCTATTGTCCTGTGCTTTGGGTTTCCAGCACCAAGTCCAAGACTATTCATTTACACACCAGTGTAATATCAAAGTTAGCATTTTAATCAACAGTACATTTTCTATTAACCTTTTATCATATGTCTTGGAGTATCGCAATAATATCGTATCGTGAGTTCACTATCGTGATATGTATCGAATCGTGTCATGAGGGTCTCATTACACCCCTAGTGTTGATCACATTGGATGCTTTTCAGCTGATATATTTATATTTTACAGTTTGAAGCTTTCATTGTGAGTATACTGGCTGGGTTTACAAAAGTTTATCGATCTGTTTATAGTCATGTTCCTGGAGATCTACCTGAAGTCCAGCTCAAACTACAGACTCGACTCAAAGCGAAGGCATTTTAGTGTTATTAGCGGGAATGAGCGCAACAAAACCTCTGAGACCGTCTCACCTGACACCTTTAGCCCACACGGCCTTGTTGAGACGGGTATCGATGCGAACATCAGGCGTGCCCATCTCCTTCACCGCAAACTTGCGGATCTCCTTCAGCGCTCGAGGAGCTCTCCTCTTGAAAGAGCTGGAAGAGAGGAGCAGAGATGTGTGTTAATCCTCCAGTGCGAGTTACAGGTGAGCGTTCACTCACTCCAGGTGTCACTTACATGCCATGGATGCGCTTGTGGATGTTGATGGTGTATTCACGCGTCACAACCTCATTGATGGCGGAGCGGCCCTTCTTCTTCTCGCCCTTCTTGGGTGCCATCTACACACACACACACACACAGAGATATCAACACAACACAATTACACACTGGATATGCATGCATCACTTCACTGGATACACGTCACTCATTAACCAAAACACACCAATAACAACCAATGCTGACTTTATTTCTCATTGTAAAACCCTGGAGAACTAGAACATACAGTTCTGAGACTAAACTCTGATTGGACGAGAGACACACAACTGCTAATAACACAATCACGAGCTAATGAACTACATAGTGTAACAATTGACTACTATTGTCATGATTATTCATATATGTAACTTTATTGACGGTTTCATCGCGTTAAAACACAGTTTACCCGGTTGAAATCAGTGTAATTCTGCAGTTTACCGCTTTATCATGTTTTCGTCTCATTCTCTCACGGACGCGTTAGCATTTAGTCTTTAATCACTCACATCAGCGTCTTAAACACGCCAAAACGCATCCCAGTGATTCATAATGTGTCTGTACACTCAAACGTGACATTAAACTTCATTATAAGTGCTTAATAACGCGGATGATGCTGGATTTATAGACGATAAGCGAGAGGAAGGTACTCACTCTGTACGATGAAAGTGGGAAAGGAAGAGCGGTGGATTATGGGTCACATTCAAGGCGGAATACACATTCACATCCGGGTCATTATACGTTGTTGCGTTGTCCTTGTTTTTTTTAATGACGTATATATATATATATGAGAGAAAATTATGTTTATAATAATAATGAAAAACAGCTTTTATTTTAGAACGCAATTTGTGATTTTTTTTAACGTTCTATTCGTTTGCCGTATTAAAAACTACATTTCCCATAAATCCGTTCGGCGCACAGGAAGCGCTTACCGACAACCGCGACGGTTATGAGTGAGTGGAAGTGAAGAAGATTCAGATTATATGATAGAAATAGACTAATGATTAAAACATTAACCTGTAAAATCTCTCAGATAAGTGTTATATCGGCACTGGAGCGTCACCGCGTCTGGTTTTTTAATGAATATTCATGAGTTGACGGGACGGTATCAATGAGCTCCACTCAGGTAAATATTGTTGTTAACTGACTGTGTCACAAAACCTACAGAGTTCCCCAAATAGACAGCAGTTTCAGGAGTTTAGTAAGTAAAAAATAATACTGCGTGTAGTATTTGAGGTTCGTCTGATGTGTTTCATTAAGCTGAGAAATGTTGTGAAATAATTAGAATATTGTAACAGTTACTGTACAATAAATGTATTACCCTCATAAAACCGTTGGTATCATATTTGTAGCACATTTCTAAGGCCTATAAATAAATGATCAACATGATCAAACCTCTGTCGTCTGATTGATAGTTTAGACTTCTTTAGCAAGTAAAGAGGCTTTTAGTATAATTGTACAAACGTCCTCCTTCAGCTCAAAGTAGACATTAGAAAAACTTTTATATTTTTAGTACTGAAGCAACTTACAGTAACGTTAGTCAACATTTGAAGTGGATCGAAAAAAGTTAATCTAAGTTGTTCAAAATTCATGTATAACTTTGATGAAAGGTTTTGATCCACTTAAAATGTTGACTACTGTAGGGTTAATAGATTATCCAGACATCATTTATTAGAAATATCATGAGTATCAAATATTATCATCAGGCTTTTGAGCAAGGTTTATTTGTTCATCTCTCAATCATCATTGTATTGCATTGCATTATGTTTTAAAACTACAGAGCTTTGATCATAAAACTAAGCATTTAAATATCACCTAAGACGTATTATTGGCAGATATTGATATTAAATGCTATACTGTTATAATGTTCTCATTGATATGCATTACAAGCATCAGAATTGCATCTTACTTTTTGGCCATATACAGTAAATATCAGCATCTGCAACAAAATTGAATATTTTTGCTCAGTTTTAATATCTAAAAAAAAACTGAGGTGTTTTTCCTCCATAGTCTCACTAGGCTATATCATATTATATGAGCCATAAAAGCCTGATGTATCAAATATGATTCTCGACAAAAAAACACACATGTATTTGTGTTCGATTTTCTGTTATATTTTGTCTAAAGGTTCAATAAACTTTACTTCATCTACTGTTGTGTGTCTCTTCCTAGTCCTCCTGATCCAGTGGCCTGTGTGACAGAAGCATCATGACGCTGGCTCCTAAAGAGCTGTCGAACCTGCTGGGCATCATGTCGGAGGACGCCTGCAGCAACAGCTTCGAGCAGTTGTCCACCGCCTTCCACCACTGCTTCGGGAAGGCCGAGCACTTCCGTGTGGGATCGGTTCTGGTAATGTTGCTGCAGCAGCCCGACCTGCTGCCCAGCGCCCCGCAGAGGCTCACGGCGCTGTACCTGCTGTGGGAGATGTACCGCACCGAGCCGCTGGCCGCTAACCCCTTCGCCGCGGTGTTTGCGCACCTGCTAAACCCATCGCCCACCGGAGAGGAGCAGGAGAAACCGCTCTCAGGTACGTCCTCCTCCTCCTCCTCTCCTCTGGTTGTGTTTGTCTTGCATCATGGAAAGATGAATGTGTATTTAAATTGGGTCATTTATGGAGTAGAAATGTGTAATTATTTTTGAAGTTGGTGCCTTCTAGACTGAGAAAAGCCAGAGAATGTATTTTTGGCTCATGTGGATGAAAGACAACAACTCCCACAATGCACTTGCTTCACTGCCCTACGAGGCCACTCCCAAGCCACGCCCACCGGTTACAGAGGGCAGTATCGGGAGAAATGATACAGCTAGGCTACTAGTCGACTCGAAACTGAAAAGATGGTGTTTTATGGTGAGATCCCCCTATGGACGGGTTGAAGACATGCGGGACGAGCTCCTCCTACTGGCTGGAGTCTCTCACCTCTGGACAGAAGACCCTCTGATGACGATAAATTATGATTTTTGTGTCAACTGAGGGTTTTTCCAGACACACGATACAGAAATCTCTGGTCTCAGGGGGGCATGAGGGAGGGAAGCACGGTCACTCGAAGATACTACGGGGTTTCTACTGATACAAAGCTTAATGCTAATCGGTGAAGTATCCTTTTAAGAGATAGTTCACCCAAAATAATAAATAAATAAAAAAATTAGCCCATGATTTACTCTCCCTGAAGCCATCCTAGGTGTATATGACATTCTTCTTTCAGACGAATACAATCGAGAGTTATGTTTAAAAAAGTCCTGGTTCTTCCAAGTTTTATAATGGGAGTGAATGGGTTTTTGTTTTTGGAAGTCCTTCAAAGTGCATCCATTCATGATTAAAGTGCATCTATCCATCATAAAAGTGCATGTATTCATGATTAAAGTGCATCTATCCATCATAAAAGCGCATGTATTCATGATTAAAGTGCTCGAAGCGGCTCTGCGGGGGTTAATAAAGGCCTTCTGAAGTGAAGCGATGCGTTCGTGTAAGAAAAATATTCATATTTAAAACTTTATCGACTAAAATAACTAGCTTCCGGCAGACGGCCGTACGCAAGTCGACTTACGGTGGAAGAGTAACACACACATTTGGCTGATGTTAATGTCGAGCTATATAAAAATATATATCATCCAGAATAGAGACACATTTTTTTTTAATTGAGTGAAAATTGTGTAAAATAAGTTTACTTTCAGTGGTTTTATGAAAAGTCTTCCTCTAAAAGTCTTATATACTGTTTCTGAATTGACCTGAATAATAATGACACTATTGTCTTCCGTAGAGCTGAATTAAACTTGTCTTATAACTGAATAACTTACACTGGTTTTGAACTGAATAGATCTGAATTAATAGTCTTTTTAGAGCTGCTTTACAGCTGAATTTGCAAAAAGCTGCTTTAAAATGACATGTATTGTATAAAGCGCTATAGAAATAAATATTTTGTAAATATAAATAATATAATCTTTCCTGTAGCTCAAACAGTCGAGCGCTGGCGCTTGCAACGCCAAGGTCACGGGTTCGATTCCCAGGGAAAGCAAGAACTGATAAGAATGTACATGTGTATCTTGAAATGCAATGTAAGTTGCTTTGGATATAAAAACCTCTGCCTAATGCATAATTGTGAATGTAAATGGTTCCCTGCAGGCTTTCTTCCCCCCATCACACTGCCGGAGAAGTTCTTCCTCTCGCAGCTGATGCTGGCGCCGCCCCGAGATCTCTTCAAGAAGACGCCGAGACAGGTGTCCTCCATGGACGTGAGTGCCACGCCACAGACCATCGACATCAGCGGACTCCAGCTCGCACTCGCTGGTATGAAGCAAACTACAGATGCACTTATATAAGGCTTAAAGCGTTAGTTCACCCAAAAATGAAGATTCACATCTTGTGTCTTTTCTTTCAGAGCGTCAGTCGGAGCTCCCCACTCAGAGTAAGGCCAGTTTTCCCAGCCTGCTTAGCGACCCAGATCCAGACTCCTCCAACTCGGGCTTCGACAGCTCCGTGGCCAATCAGATCACAGAGTCTCTGGTGACTGGACCTCGTCCTCCTCTGGAAAGTGAGTGTGAGGCTGACGTTTAGTAGGGGTGTAACGATACATATCACGATACTGAACTCACGATACGATATTATTGCGATACTCCAAGACATATGATAAAAGGTTAACAGAACATTTACTGTTGATTAAAATGCTAACTTTGATATTACATTGTGTGTGTAAATGAATAGTCTTGGACTTGGTGCTGAAACCCAAAGCACAGGACAATAGAGACACCAGAATAACAATATTCATGATTCTGAAGCTGAAAATACAGAATTATTTTAGACGAATATGATTTCACTCTGACTAGATGTATTTAAAATAATGTAACTAATTAACAATAATGTAAATAATAAAATAACATCAGACATTTGGCATTTTCAGGACACACAAATATTCCCCCATTGCATTATTATACATTATATTCAACATTATATACAGTAGTTTAATGTAGTACTGACACTCTGTAAACTTGAATTTTTCTCACACAGTAATTTTTATTTTGGGTGTACTATACACAACACATATTGTCACTATCCACGATACATATTGTTGCATTTTTGTATTGCGTTATATTGTGACATGATATATTGTTACACCCCTAGTGTTTAAACGGGTCTTTTCTGTCCCGTCTGGTTCTCTGTCAGGCCACTTTCGTCCCGAGTTTATCCGGCCCGCTCCGCCTCTTCTGGTGTGTGAGGATGAGCTGTCCTGGCTCAACCCGTGTGAACCGGATCATCGGATTCAGTGGGATCGATCCATGTGTGTGCGGAACGGCACAGGAGTGGAGATCAAGCGCATCATGGCCAAAGCCTTCAAGAGTCCATTATCAGCGGCACAGCAGACGCAGGTACACAACATCACAAAACACAGTCACATGTGGGGGAATCTCATGATACCTTTCCTGGACATGTCCAGCTCACATTCACCCCAATTATGAAGATGTTTTTTGCATTATTTAGACATGACGTGACAATTAAGCACATTTCAATCTCTTTACTGTAATGTGAAAAAATAATCATATCTATATTTATCACATCTATATTTAAATTGTAATTATTTATACATCATGTTAGTGTATAGTTAATGATATACGTGTAAGTATTTATACATAATGTTCTTTACATAATACAAATTACCTATGTATTACAGTAACGAATAAATATATCATCATTAGGAATAAACATGCTTTTTTTTTTTTTTTTTTTACACACTACCAGTCAAAAGTTTAGGGCCAGCGAGAATTTTATTTTTTTTTATTTTTTTTTAGAAGAAACTACACTAGACAAAATTATAAACGCAACACTATTGTTTTTGCCCCTATTTTTCTAACTGCACATTTTAGATTGGCCTTTTATTGTGGCCAGCCCTAAGGCACACCTGTGCAATAATCATGCTGTCTAATCAGCATCTTGATATGCCACACCTGTGAGGTGGATGGATTATCTCGGCAAAGGAGAAGTGCTCACTAACACAGATTGAGACAGATTTGTGAACAATATTTGTGAGAAATAGGCCTTTTGTGTACATAGAAAAGTCTTAGATCTTTGAGTTCAGCTCATGAAAAATAGGGGCAAAAACAAAACTGTTGCGTTTATAATTTTGTTCAGTGTAATACTTGAATTAAGTCAGAGAGGATGCCTTAAATTAATCAAAAGTGATAGTAAAGACATTTATAATGTTATAAAAGATTCCATTTCAAATAAATGCTGTTCTTTTGAACTATTAATCAAAGAATCCTGAAAAATAAAATGTATGATGGTTTCCTCATAAAAATCTGAAGCAGCAACTGTTTTCAACATTAATATAATAATCATAAATGTTTCTTGAGCTGCAAATCATCATATTAGAATGATTTCTGAAGGATCATGTGACACTGAAGACTGGAGTAATGATGCTGAAAATTCAGCTTTGATCACAGTAATAAATTATACTTCACTATATATTCACATAGAAAACATTTTATTTAAATTGTAATAATATTTCAAAAATTTTACTGTGTTTTTTTTATAAAATAAATGCAGCCGTGGCAAGCAGAAGAGACTTTAAAAAAATCTCAAACTTTTGAACGCTATTGTGTTTTCTTTGATTACTCTTCTGATGTCGAAGTGAAATGTGACATGGACGTGTGTTCTTCATGTAGTGTGTGATTCCTCACGGTTAACTCCCGTATCAATGTAGAGTTTAGCTATTACAAGGTGGTTAATGACTTTGATGTTTTCAGATGTAAATGGGACATGAACAAATGTATTTGCGATGTTGACCCTGATGGCTGTCTCCAAATTTATGCATGAGTGAAGTTTTTGAATGTAAAGGAAAGGGAAAAAGAGGGAAAACTTTTATTTATTTATTTGTATTATTTATTTTTTTAGAAACGAGTGTTTGCGTTTCTGAGATGCTATTTCACGTCTTGAGACTCATTTTAAAATCCATTGGCGCTCCTTTTTTTTTTGCTTTTCACTAAAAATGTTATAACTTTAATGGGTCCCACTTTATATTAAGTGGCTTTAAGTACTACAGTGTATGTACTTACATTGTGTACATGCATGTTTTTACATTGCACATACCTGCATGTAATTACAGCTGCAATTAATGTATACAATTACATTTGTAATTACACTGTTGACCCTTCCCTTACACCTAACCTTACCCATATCACACCTCAATAGCAGCAAAAGTATTTTACAATACAACATCAACTAGTACTTAAAGCCACTTAATATAAAGTGGGACCCTTTAATGTTTTTGTAAATAAAGTGATCTTAAAGTATATAAAAAAAATAAAAAAAACTCTCTCTCTCTCGTCAGCTGCTTGGTGAACTAGAGAAGGATCCTAAGCTGGTTTACCATATTGGACTGACACCAGCCAAACTACCGGACCTGGTTGAGAACAACCCTCTAGTGGCCATTGAGATGCTCCTGAAGCTCATGTCATCCAACCAGATCACGGAGTATTTCTCTGTCCTGGTCAACATGGACATGTCACTGCACTCCATGGAGGTGGTCAACAGGTACAGCGTTAAACTCTTTCTCGGATCATGTTCGTGGCGGGACAGTGTCAGGGCCAGCTCGTTCCCGACCCTAACATAAAGAGGATTACACACACAAACCAACGGTTTGCATTGCAAGATTATTTATTAAGGATCTGTTACAGAAATATAACATAATGTCTAGGGATTTAAATAAACGAGAAAATAATAATCCAATGAATGTTGGTAAATAATAGACAAACTAAAATAGAACAAATTGGCATAAAAATGTTCCACCAGAGGAAGTAACGTTGGGTAAATCAGTGTATCAGATGAAACCATGTATCAAATCTGGAAAAAATTTATTTTGAAAAGGTAAATGTGATTTAAAGGGATAGTTCACCCAAAAATGAAATATAACATAATGTCTAGGGATTTAAATAAACGAGAAAATAATAGTCCAATGGGGTAATAATGAATATTGGTAAATAATTGACAAACTAAAATAGAAGTTAGAACAAATTGGAGTAAACGACTTGTCTGGAGAACTACGTTCCAACAGAGGAAGTAAATCGGTCCAAACATTTATACTATCCACCCATAAATTATCCAATTAACAGCGACGTCACAGTCGAATGATATACTGCCACCATCAGGTAGAGAATAAAAAGACAGGGTCGAGCGTGTTTCGTCTGTGGATGTGTGTGTTCATTCACAGGGTACTTGAGGACTTGAATTTGATTTTTGATATTTAAGTCCTGGAAAACCCTTGAAAACAGCCATATGTGCGAAGAGGAACTTGAAAAGTGCTTGACTTATTTAAATACAATTTATTTTAAATGTAATTTTTTCGTAAAAAAAAACATTAATGCAATATTTTCACGCAAAATGAACACTTGAGTCTGATAAACCCCCATCAGACCTTTTCTCGATGCAAAGTACACCAACACTATAATATAAAATATTATTTAATGAACAATAATTGCCATTATAAACTATACATTATTAAATACGTTGTAAGTTGTATTTTTGATACCTTATAAACATATTTTATTAGATTGTCCTGGACTTAATACAAGTAGACTGCTCTTTTATGAAGATGCCTCACTTAAGGACTTATTTAGTAAGATTACGCCTGGAAAGGATTTTGATATATATATTTTTTTATCATATGTTAATTTAAAAAATCTTGTATAATATGACTTGCTGTTTTTGTTAGTTTGGTTTTTATTGTATTTATATGATATTTGTATTTTTGTAATTTAATTTTTTGCCATGAAAATAGCTTTGAATGCTTACATGGCACTAAATAAAACGGTCTGAATCTGGATACCTTACATCTGTAATTTAAGTTTAAAAACAAATCCTAAAGATATTGTTTGATAAGTGCGATCTCTGATTGTAGTCCTTCAAAACCAAAAAAGGAGTGCTTGAAAAGTCCTGTAGTTTCATTTGACAGTGTCTGTACGAACCCTGCACTCAGTGTGTGTGTGTGTGTGTGTGTGTGTGTGTTGGACTGCAGGTTAACGACAGCGGTGGATCTTCCTCCTGAGTTCATCCATCTCTACATCTCCAACTGCATCTCCACATGTGAGCAGATCAAAGACAAATACATGCAGGTAAACACACGGACCATCATGCATCTGTGTGAGCAGCTGTTAATGCTTTTATGTATAGAAATTGAATACAACAAAGACGCATTAAATTTATCAAAAGTAACAGTAAAGACATTTATAATGTTACAAAATATTATTTTTCAAATAAATGCTGTTCTTATGAACTTTTCATTAAAGAATCCTGAAAAATAAATCAAACAAAATGTTTCCAGATTCTGTTTTCTAAAACTGGCAGAATTTATTATTATTATTTTTTTCTGGTTTTAAGCAAAAAAATCACTTAATCTTCAGTCATTTTGCTTCTCCAGTAAATGTTTCTTAATTTAAGAATGTTTAGATATTTGTGCTGGAAAACAAGACAGAGACACTGAGGAAGAACATCATTTTTATCTGTGTTTGGCGTTGGCGTATGGGCTACAGTGCATACCATACAATACTACGCCAATTATTTGGTGACGTAAAAGCATATATAGCCAGAATGTAACATGAATGTTAACAGTTGGAAAACTTGTATCAGATGATCTGAGAAACCTACAGAGAAATCTGGAAAAAGTATGTTATTTTGAAAAGGCAGATGTGGTTTAAAGGGATAGTTCACTCAAAAATGAAAATGAACCCATGATTTACTCGCCCTCAAGTCATCCTAGGATTCAACTTAAGTGTAAAGCGCAACTTATGCGAGTAATGCGACTTAAAGCTGATATTTACACTACGCCATGACACACTACGCTACTTCTGACGTCATGAGTTGCGTAAGTGGAATCCCGATGTTCATTCGGCAGGAGCTAGTTATTTTAGTCGATAAAGTTTTAAATATGGATATTTTTCACTTCACTTCAAAAGGCCTTTATTAATTCCCCGGAGCCGTCTGGAGCACTTTAATGATGGATAGATGCACTTTTATGATTGATAGATGCACTTTAATGATGGATGGATGCACTTTTATAATGGATGGATGCACTTTTATGATGGATAGATGCACTTTTATGGTGGATAGATGCACTTTTATGATGGATAGATGCACTTTTATGGTGGATAGATGCACTTTTATAATGGATGGATGCACTTTTATAATGGATTGATGCACTTTTATGATGGATAGATGCACTTTTATGGTGGATGGATGCACAGATGCACTTTTATGGTGGATAGATGCACTTTTATGATGGATAGATGCACTTTTATGGTGGATGGATGCACTTTTATGATGGATAGATGCACTTTTATGATGCACAGATGCACTTTTATGATGGATGGATGCACTTTTATGATGGATAGATGCACTTTTATGGTGGATGGATGCACTTTTATGATGGATAGATGCACTTTTATAATGGATGGATGCACTTTTATGATGGATGGATGCACTTTTATGATGGATAGATGCACTTTTATAATGGATGGATGCACTTTTATGGTGGATGGATGCACTTTTATGGTGGATAGATGCACTTTTATAATGGATAGGTGCACTTTTATGATGGATAGATGCACTTTAATGATGGATAGATGCACTTTTATAATGGATAGGTGCACTTTTATGATGGATGGATGCACTTTTATGATGGATAGATGCACTTTTATGATGGATAATGCACTTTAATGGTGGATAGATGCACTTTTATAATGGATAGATGCACTTTTATGGTGGATAGATGCACTTTTATAATGGATGGATGCACTTATGATGGATAGATGCACTTTTATGATGGATGGATGCACTTTTATGGTGGATAGATGCACTTTTATAATGGATGGATGCACTTATGATGGATAGATGCACTTTTATAATGGATGGATGCACTTTTATGATGGATAGATGCACTTTTATGGTGGATAGATTCACTTTTATAATGGATGGATGCACTTTTATGGTGGATGGATGCACTTTTATGGTGGATAGATGCACTTTTATAATGGATGGATGCACTTATGATGGATAGATGCACTTTTATAATGGATGGATGCACTTTTATAATGGATAGATGCACTTTTATGGTGGATAGATTCACTTTTATAATGGATGGATGCACTTTTATGATGGATGGATGCACTTTTATGGTGGATAGATGCACTTTTATAATGGATGGATGCACTTATGATGGATAGATGCACTTTTATAATGGATGGATGCACTTTTATGATGGATAGATGCACTTTTATGATGGATAGATGCACTTTTATAATGGATGGATGCACTTTTATGGTGGATGGATGCACTTTTATGGTGGATAGATGCACTTTTATGGTGGATAGATGCACTTTTATAATGGATAGGTGCACTTTTATGATGGATAGATGCACTTTAATGATGGATAGATGCACTTTTATAATGGATAGGTGCACTTTTATGATGGATGGATGCACTTTTATGATGGATAGATGCACTTTTATGATGGATAATGCACTTTAATGGTGGATAGATGCACTTTTATAATGGATAGATGCACTTTTATGGTGGATAGATGCACTTTTATAATGGATGGATGCACTTATGATGGATAGATGCACTTTTATGATGGATAGATGCACTTTTATGGTGGATAGATGCACTTTTATAATGGATGGATGCACTTATGATGGATAGATGCACTTTTATAATGGATGGATGCACTTTTATGATGGATAGATGCACTTTTATGGTGGATAGATTCACTTTTATAATGGATAGATGCACTTTTATGGTGGATAGATGCACTTTTATGGTGGATAGATGCACTTTTATGATGGATGGATGCACTTTTATGATGGATGGATGCACTTTTATGATGGATAGATGCACTTTTATGGTGGATAGATGCACTTTTATAATGGATAGATGCACTTTTATGGTGGATAGATGCACTTTTATGATGAATGGATGCACTTTAATGATGGATGGATGCACTTTTATGGACTTCAAAACAGAAACACCCATTCACTCCCATTATAAAGCTTGGAAGAGCCAGGACATTTTTTAATATAACTCAGATTGTATTCGTCTGAGAGAAGGATGTCATATACACGTAGGATGATTTGAGGGCGAGTAAATCATGGGCTAATTTTAATTGTTGTGTGAACTATCCCTTTAAAGAGGCTCCAGTGCTGTTGTTTTTGTGCTCATTCTCTCTCACGATCTCTCCTCTCCTGAAGAACCGTCTGGTGCGTCTGGTGTGCGTCTTCCTCCAGTCCCTCATCAGGAATAAGATCATCAATGTTCAGGATCTCTTCATCGAGGTTCAGGCGTTCTGCATCGAGTTCAGTCGTATCCGTGAGGCCGCGGGCCTGTTTCGCCTCCTCAAGACCCTTGATAACGGAGAGATGCCGGCCGAGGGCAAGATGGCCAAATGATGACGAGCGCATGAACTCCAGGACTAAAGCTGAGTCTCTCTCTGAAAGCCTTTCACTTCACAGCGTATCAACTTCCTCATGTTTTCCCACATGTACAACATGTTCGACCTTTTTTTGATCCTGATGCGTTTTTTTCTTTTCGTCCATTAAAGCGGTGGTTACTTACACGTTCTTCATAGTATGTTTCGACTCCTCTGCTTCATTGACTTTAATAAGTTCAGTTTTGCTGAATTTGAAGTGGTTTTATGTTCTTTATTTTGACGTTTATCTCGGCCATGAACACGACGATGATGATGATAATGATGATGCTGAGTGGAATGTGAACGTTTGACTGCGTGACGTTTGATCTGGATGTTTGGGTAACACACAAAAGCCTTCATATATAATGCATTATATAAGTAATTTAATGCATTAATTATGCACCTTATAATGCATTGTATGGTCTCATGAATAATTGTAACCACCGTTATAATCCTTATCTATTCATTGTTACACCCTTTAGAAAGTATAATAAAAAACAAACTACCAATTTCGGAAATATTATACTACATTTAACTCTGAAAATATATAATGCATTGCAGCGAACATTATGAATATCTTTATAATACATTATACATAAAGGCTTTATGTAAAGTGTTAATGATGTATGTTCTTTCAACACAAATTAAAATGGAGATGTTTAAGTTAACGATGGCAGAGTATTTGAGACTAATCATTTTTAAAGCTTCCATGCATTGCAATAAAACAGGTCAAATTTAATATTTGTATATCTTTTCACATCACACATGGTTTTGAATCAGCTTGACCAAGTCATAATGTTAATGTTTATATAATATTGTAATGTCTCACTCGTCACGCTCCTCAGTTTAGAGATGGATGACAGGATTTTTTGTATTTGAGGACGATATAAACCATCAACCAGATCATTCATAAGTGTTATTACTCTTTTTTTCAGTGTGTGTAATCTGGGTTATGAGGTCAAGACTGCAAAAATGAATTGTAATTAGAATATATTACACTTTAAAATGCCCGTATGTAGACTAAAGCTACTTTTCTATTGATTAAAGATTAATAAACACTGTAACAGATGCATTGCTCATTGCTAGTTAATGCATTAACTAATGGGACCTCACTGTAAACTGTTACCTAATAGTATATTACTTTATTTGAGTGTACTACTGTATGTATACGAGTAAAGCTGGATTAACATATAATAGTTCTCATCTGAAATGAGTTTTATTATCAGATTTTGAAATGTGAAACAAGCACAATCACTCAAGTTACAAAACTTTAATGTTTTTATTTGCACAATGACATTTGAACATGTACGTTTGTCTCTGAACATGTCATTTATCATTTATAGCTGGAACATTTAAAAAGAGCAAAACTGGCCTGACTTTATTTCTCTCCTCGTTTCACCACATACGCACACAGTGCCAAAGACATGAACAGACGTGACCTTTGACCCCTCTTCACACGGGTTTAGGCCCGTTTATCTAGAGGTTAGTGAAGACACAATGTCATTCATGCAGATTCCTGGGCATCTCTTGAGTTAATAGATTTATTCGATTAGAGTGTCGAGAACAGTTTATTCATATTCTCTATCTCGATTGTTTCCATACTTCAGAAAAAAAAAAGATATATCCTCAGTATTTTTTTTTTTTTTTATCAAAATTAGTTTGATCAAATATCTGCTAATGGAGTTTGGCCTTCAAAACTGTTTTAATTTTTGGACAAATATTTTTGCTTGCCAAAATTTCGGTGCATCAATAATAAAGGCCTAGTTATGACAAGAAATTCATGCTTTAAAATCATTTACTTTAATGACATAAAAAGTTGAAATTCTGACATATTAAGTCATAATTATTACGTCAAAATTATGACAAAGTGTTAATTTCAATTCTGACACACTTAAGTCACAATTATGACAGTCAAAATTATGATGTAAAAAGTTGTACAAAACTTGTTTTCCCTAATAAATGAAGTTGATTTTTCTGACTCCATTTGCAGATATTTGTTCTTGTTTTAAACTATTTTTTATAACTTTTTCAGCATTTCCCAGAAAACAAGACTTTTTGCTTCTATATTATTATTTCTATATATATATATATTTTTTTACAGTGCATGACATTTGCATGTATGCATGTAGGAACCCAATAGCTGAGCAACTATTAAAGACACATGAAGGAAATGTAAAAGGCGTTGAGACGCAGGCGTATAATCCCGGTTGCGGTTCTAGATTCGTCTCATTCCTCGAGCCATGAGGCAAGCAAACACCGTCATCACCATCTTGGGCTTCACCTCCACCAGATCCTCGGGCAGCGCGTACACTCGGGCTCCGATCTTCCTCGCCATAGAGATGGCGTACCTTAAAAACACAAGTCCAGTCAGCTTTATTTATACAGCGCTTTTTACTCTCAGAAAAAAAGGTACAGAAGCCGTCACTGGGGCGGCACCTTTTTTTGAAAGGTACACCTTTGTTCCTAAAGAGTGCATATTAGTCTCTCAACGGTACATTTTGGTACCAAAAGTGTACATTTTAGTAAATGGTACATGTTAGAACCTTTTGAAGAACATAGTGTCATAGTCCAGCTTAAGAAAGTTCTGTGATGGTTCATTTTTGTTGTAAAAAAGTTAATAATTTAGTTAATTTTATATATATATATAAAACCCCTTGGGAGAACCAGGCCAGTTCTCCTCTGGATGATTATGGTTCTGTCAGCTTTACAGGTCAGAAAGAAAAAAGTTGATGTGATTTTTGGGCTCATTGAATATTCATGAGTATGCTAATGAGGAGTGTGGTTGAGACGTACTTGGCGTTGTTGAGTTTCTCTTCATCGGTCAGGTCTTCTGCCTTGAGGAGGTCGTAGCGGATGGAGCCGGGCTGGATGGCGTCAATCAGGTCCAGGACCGGCATACTGGTGCTGATGGATCCGTCCTGGAGGAGCACAACACATGAAGAGGTGAGTGTGTGTGTGAGTGAGTGAGTGTGAGAGTGTGTGTCCTAGAGAAGCACAACACATGAAGAGGTGAGTGTGTGTGTGTGTGAGTGAGTGTGAGAGTGTGTGTCCTAGAGAAGCACAACACATGAAGAGGTGTGTGTGTGTGTGAGTGTGTGTCCTAGAGAAGCACAACACACGAAGAGGTGTGTGTGTGTGTGAGAGAGAGAGAGAGAGAGCGTGTGCTGCTTACTTTAAAGCCGCTGATGGTGCCTTTTCCGGCTTGTTTGAGTGCGTCGTTCACCCAGGTCACGATGGTGTCGTCGTTCACCTTCTGCCCGTCGCCCAGATCCTCCAGGATGTTCAGTGTGTACCTGCAGACAGATGAGTGATGAGTGTGTTCAATGTGTACCTATCGATCTCAAGTTCAGTATGGTGTACCACAAGGCTCAGTACTAGGACCGCTGCTGTTCACTCTGGACATGCTACCCTCGGGAGACATCATTAGGAAGCATGGCGTTAGTTTTCACTGTTATGCTGATGATACTCAGCTGTATATTTCTTCACGCCCCGACGAAACTTACCGATTCACAATATTAACGGAATGTATAGCTGATATAAAAAATTGGATGACTAGTAATTTCCTACTACTAAACTCTGAAAAAACAGAGATTCTAATTATTGGACAAAAAAAACTTCCTCACTTAATAATCTAGAATACTGTCTAACACTTGATGGCTGCTCGGTCAAGTCCTCATCATCGGTTAGGAGCCTGTGTGTGTGTGTGTGTGTGTGTGTGTGTGTGTGTGTGTGTGTTTACCTCCTCATGAGCTGCCAGAGTAGAGCGAGTGTGAGAGTTCGATTGCCTTCGTTCAGATCCTGTCCAGCGATTCCCACCAGAGAGAATTTCGCCTCCTTCTTTCCCAACTCCACTGCGTAGTTACAGTTCTCCAGCTGTGTGTCACATGACCCCGTTACACTCGCCGTTAATAATATTTAATATTAAAATGTAATTATATTATTAGCTTTAATATTTATATTATATTTATAATATTACCTTATTATGTTTAATTAATTTTAGTAACATTTTGCTATATGCTTTTGTCATTTTTATTAGTTTTTTATTACTAATATTACTTTTTTATTTTAGTAAACAAATTTTTTTCGTTTTTTTGTGCTTCACCTTAAACTAAACTGAAATTAGACATGTTGCCTTTCAATTAAATGGAATAAGTTTAAGTTTTTCATCTAATATTTATATAATACTTTATTTCATCTTTATTTCAATTCATAAGATTTTTGTGTGTGTGTTTGTTTGTGTGTGTTTGTGTGAGTGAGTGAGTGAGTGTGTGAGAGAGTGTGTGTTTCTGGTGCTGACAAAATGTTAATTAATTTAGTCGATTGCAAAATCATTTTTAATTTCTGTGCTGTATATCAGTTATATTATCGCATTATGTATGAAAGACAACAGACTTAAATATAAAAAGTTATTATATTACTTATTTATGCTGTGCATACATTTCACAGCTGTGCTGTGCATAAATAAGTGATATAAATTTAAATTATATTAAATAAAATTTAATTTTAATTTTATTATTCATAAAATATGTAAATAAATCCATAAAATATTTTAAAATTTTAAATAATATATGAACAAAATATACTTTCTGACTTGAATGTGGTAATAAGGAATGCCAGACCCTGAGGTAGAGCGTTTCATGGATCATGAGTCTATGCGCACCTTCTTCATGTTGCCGCCCAGTTTGGTGTACGGTGGTTTGTTCACTTTGTCCCAGTCCACAGGAACCTTGATCTTTTCATACAGCTGGAAGATCACCAGCGCATCAGCCAGATCCCTAGAAGAAGAGGACCACAGTGAGAACATGAGAACACACACCACAACAGCGCCACCTGCTGGAACACCTGGAGGTTTACACGCAGGTCTCAGTGGAGGAGGTTTAGAAGAGCAGGGTTAAAGGGATCGTTCACACAAATGTTTCAAACTATAGTTTGCTGCTTTTTTTGCAGGATTACATCATGCACATCAGGCATCAGACTGGAAACAGAAATGGTGATTTTTGCATTTTAATTTTATTTATTTTTTTGCTTTGATGTGTAATGTTTAGGTCATATGTGTGTTCCATTTAATAAAGAAAACTCACTGTATATACAGTAAAAGAATTAGTGATGCACCAAAAATATTTTTTTTGTTTTCATTGGCTGTTTATTTAATAATCAATTAATTTATCAAATTTACTTAATAATCAACACTCCAATAATGTTGTACAAACATTTAAATTGGCCACATAAGGCCGTTTTCATATCAACTTTTAATGACATTATTATGTTTCTACTTCATTTTTTATTAAATATAAACATTTAAATGGTTGTCTTCTTTTCTTGACAGATTTATTCAAACATCCATTAAATAATGAAGACATCACTAACAAGTCGAAATATAATTAATATGTAATGCATGTAGTGCATATATGTATTAAAATGCTGAAACTAAATAAATTTTTTGGACAAATATTTTCAGTTGCCGAAATTTCGGTGCATCACTAATAAAGGCACTTCCACCACAGGCAAGAAATTCATGCTTTTGTAAATCATAATTAGGCTTAGACATTAAAAAGTAAAAATTATGACATAAAAAGATTAAATTCTGACATGTCAAAATTATGGCATACTAAGTCATAAATTGTCAAAATTATGACAAAGTCGAAATTATGACATACTAAGTCACAATTATGACAGAGTAAAAATTATGTAGTAAAAAGTTGTTGATTTTGAGTCGAAATTCTGACATAAGTCATAATTATGACATTTGAAATTCTGTTTTTTTCTGTCATTTTGACGTTAAAATTATGACATAAAAAGTAAAAATGTATGACAATTTTTTTTAATTGTGACATACTAAGTCATAATTATGACATAAAATGTCCAATTTCAGACCAAGTCGAAATTCTGACGTAAAAAGTTGATATTCTGACAATTTTTTTTTATCACAACTTTTTATCATAATTATGTCTACGTTTGTCATAATTGACTTTTTGTCATGACAAAAATATCAAAATTATTATTACTTAGTATGTCATAATCATGAATTAGTATATCATAATAAAAAAAAAATTGTCATAATTTACCAAAACGTGATTTTTTTTTCTTCTTCTTATGTGGCAGAAATGGGCTTCCATATGTTTTAGTGGTTTAGTAGCCACGATTGCTTTTTTAAACTGTTGTTTATTACCATTTTATGGTGTTGTATTCTGTGTTCAGCCTGATGCGTGTTTGAGGCTGTACTCACACATAGAGATGATTGACACGTGGATTAACGCCCAGTGAGTTCATCCAGTTCCTGAAGGTGCGTTCCTCTCTGGTCTCTCCTGACAGTGACAGAACATGAGACATGGATGAGATCTCGTTACTTCAACATTATCTCTGCTCAAGCATTATTCACTATTCACTGAATGTAATACATGTAAATACAGACATCCAATACAGATATCACATTAATGTGTAGGAAAAATGGTTGAGCCACCTAAATAATAATCCAGTTATCATTTACTCATGTTGTTCCAAACCTGTATTGACTTTTATTGAACACAAAAGAAAAAGATTTTGAGGAATGTTGGGAATCAAACAGTTTCGGTTCCCATTGACTTCCATTCAATACGTCCAGGTTTTAAAACCGTTTTTCTTGGTTGTGCAAATGTTCCGGGAACATTCCGTTTTGCAAACGTTAAAGAACGTTACTTTTGAATGTTCCCTGAACATTCCGAAACTGGTAACATTTAAAAAATGGTGAACGTCCAACTAAAAAACATTAATGATATACAGTCAAACCAAAATGTATTCAGACACCTTCAACATTTCTCACATTATCTCAGTTTATTCGCTATAGTTTAGAAAATGGTAATAAAATATGAGCAGAACTCAGTTGATATTTGACTGGTTTTGTCCGTCCTTCTGTTAGACTGTCTCACACATGAATTATGTTGAATATCTGTCAGCTGTTAAATTTAACTACACTATTAGATAATACCAGTTTAGCTCAACCAGTGACCAAGCAATGCTTCATTTTGTTCAGTCTGTGTGTA
Source organism: Rutilus rutilus (assembly GCF_951802725.1). Taxonomy (NCBI): domain Eukaryota; kingdom Metazoa; phylum Chordata; class Actinopteri; order Cypriniformes; family Leuciscidae; genus Rutilus; species Rutilus rutilus. The sequence continues at coordinate 2,087,193 of NC_140215.1, forward strand.
AAAAGAGCATTAGCAATTAAAGAAGAAACACTTCAGCAAACCATGATCAGGTCAAAGTGTCTGAATCAATTTTACTGGTAGTCACTGTATGAAGAATTTTTGGGTATAATATGTCAGTTTACAATTTTATTATGTTATCCTCACTAACATGAATTAACTATAGTGTCCTGCACACACTATCAAAAATGATATCTTGTGTCTGAATAATTTTGGGATTGACTGTATAAATGGACATTATTAGAGACCACATATCATTGAACAAATGTACTATTAATGTTGCTCTAAGAATGTTTTTTCGTAACTTTGAG
>NC_140215.1:2092500-2105000 GCF_951802725.1 Rutilus rutilus
TTTCCCCCCTCATGATAGAGCGTGCCCTTTGACCTGACCTTGGAGAACTCATCGAAGGTGATCTTTCCGTCCTGGTTGAGGTCCATGGTCCTGCTGAGCTCCTGAACGATCTCTCGGATACGGTATCCCGGCAGAGGAAGGTTTGCGGCTCGGAAAAGGTCGTTCAGCTCGTCTGTGCTGATGTAACCGTTACCGTCCACATCTACAAGAAAAGGTCAAAGGTCAGTCCCACAGCAAATACACAGCATGACCAGTGCGCTCCGAATCACACTAATGAACGGATTCTTTTAATGAATCGCTCAAAAGAATCTTGAATCAGTGTTTTAGTATTATTTATATTCTATTTTAATATTTTTAATTGGCTTATATTTGTGTATTTTCAGTAGCGCTGGGCAACGATTAATCGCGATTAATCTCATCCAAAATAAAAGCACGTATGCATGCATGTACATATTTAAAAAATATTTGCATGAATATATACTGTATATATATATATATTATTTTCACGAATCGTTCAAAAGTTTTCAGTGCAATAAATATGAATAAGAACTATTATTTTAAATATAATTTATATTATATAGAAATATAAATATTTTATATATAAATAACACATTTTTCTTAAATATATACATTCATGCGTGTGTATTTATATATACAGAATAATTATACACAGCACACACACATATCTTATGTAAACACAAACTTTTAATTTGGATGCGATTAATCACGATTATTTGTTGCCCAGCACTAATGTTCAGTTTTCATTTTTATTTTAGTCGTTTTGCCATTTTCATTTGTTTATTTAGCTTTAATTTATTATTTGAGTTTGAGTCATTTTACTACTTAAACTTATTTATTTCAGTTTCGTCATGACCAGTGTAGTCCGAATCACTCTAATGAACTGATTCTTTTTAAAAAAGACTCAAATGCTGAATTAAATATACGTTTGAATCAGTGATATTTATGCATTTTATTAGCCATTTGAATTAGCTTTTATTTTTTCAGTTATCATTTAAATTTTAGTTTGTTTTTGTAAGTTTTTATTCAGTTTTAGTAACTGTTGTACTTAAACTTATTTCTTTCAGTCAGTTGCCAAGTTGCAAGTTTTGTCATTTTAAGATTTAAAAAAATTTATTTCTTTATTTCAATGAATAAAAATAATTTTCAATAGTTTTTTAGTTTTAGTTAACAATTACAACACCGGTTTAAGTCAGTCGAATGAACTGATTCTTTTAATGAATCATTAAAAAAAAAAAACTCAAGTTATTGGTTTGAATCACTCTAATGAACTTTGTATTTTCACAAATCATTCAGAAGATTTCAGTGCAAAAAAAAAAAAAAGAACTAGTATTTTTGTTAAGAAACTTAAAAGTACTAAAAAGGATTACTAATAAAGTTGCTGAGGAACCGGAAGTGTAAAGAGGAATCAGATTTGAAAGCAGTTATGAGCCAGTCAGATCTATAGCTTTCACACTGCATCGTTCACTCACCGACTTTGCTGAAGGCCTCTCTCAGGTCCTCCATCTCCTCCGCTGGGATGTGTGTTGTGCCCGCCATCTCTCACTGATAGATAGATCACCTGTGAACAAGAGAGAGATTGTGTTTGTGTTCTGCTGATGTGCTAACATCTACTAGCTTAGGAGGGTTTATTAAACAGTGGATAGAGAGATGAAGCAGCTGATACTTAAAGGGGTGGTTGATTATGATTTGACTTTTCTAACTTTAGTTAGTGTGTAATGTTGCTGTTTGAGCATAAACAACATCTGCAAAGTTACGACGCTCAAAGTTCAAAGCAAAGGGAGATATTTGCTTTTAGAGAAATCACTTTTTAAGGACTACAACAAACGGCTGGTAGAGACTACACCACATTCCTCCTGGGTTAGTGACATCACCAACCCTAGAATTTAAATAAACCCCGCCCCCTGAACGCATAGATTATCAAGACAGAATATGCTAATCAGTGACTAGAAGTTAACTACACATCAGCTACATAAACTCATCAACTAACCATTCAGAAATGTCCTGTTGCTTCTACATGTTGTCACTTCTTCTAGAGTCTCTCCATCATTGTCTGACTCCAGTTTGAAAATAAAAGGCTAAAAGTTTTCGAAATGTTCAGTGCATGTGTGTGTGAGGTAAAAGGACACGAGCTCTTGAAGCTCCGCCCCCTGTGCCGGGAGCTGCAGCTCATTTGCATTTAAAGGAACAGACACAAAATGGTGCGTTTTTGCTCACCCTCAAAAAGTGACGACTTTAACATGCTATATAAAAATATTTGTGGGGTATTTTGTGCTAAAACTTCACACACACACTTTGGGGACATCAGAGACTTATTTTACATCTTGTGAAAAGGGCATTATACCACCCCTTTAAAACACCCTCCGTTTGAACAATCAAAACATTCAGTATTTCAAAAGTTTTGAATATGTTTTTTCTTGGTTATTATGGAAACATTCCATTTTGCAAACATTAAGGGAATGTTACTTTTGAATGTTCTCTGAACATACTGAAACAAGCTTAACATTTAAATAATATTAGATGAATGTCTTACTAAACATTTCAGGAAAAAAATAGTGGTGTAACGAGACCCTCATGTCACGATTCGATACATATCACGATACTGAACTCACGATACCATATTATTGTGATACTCCAAGACATATGATAAAAGGTTAACAAAAAATGTACAGTTGATTAAAATGCTAAATTTGATATTACATTGTGTGTATAAATGAATATTCTTGGACTTGGTGCTGAAACCCAAAGCACAGGACAATAGAGACACCAGAATAACAATATGTTAAAGTAATGTTTTTATGCAGAAATAATGTTTTGGGGTAACACTTATTTTGAATAAAAGGTAACACTTTATTTGTACTTGTTACGTTACATGTGCTTACCATAGTAATAACAGTAAAAAAAACAGTAAACCCTCAACCAAACCCTAATCCTACCCTAACTCTATAGTAAATACATGTAGTTGCTTAATATTACTCAGTACTTAAATATATAATTACACTGTAAAAATGACACCTTAAAATAAAGTGTAACCTGTTTTTGTGCTAACGTTTTTGAGGACATTATTACAGATCAGAGATCGTTCCTAACTTTGAGAAGAACGTTTGCTGTTTCTTTATCAGTTTGTCCTTCTAACATTCTCCTGTCTGATCAACGCGTGGGTTTTGTAACGACATGAAGTGAAGACGCAAATATGCCATCCAGAGGCTTGAGCAACACCTTTCATACCGGAAGTGGCTGTTGCTTCTGGCGTTTGAGTAACAGCATGTGGTTTGAGGAGACGACATTAAAAATATAGCTTAGCAGAGTATAATCATAGTACATGATGAGAATTATACATGGTTATGTATTGCAACCTGGAGCAGTGACAGTGAACTTTACAGTAGGTTTACAGCAGTTACGCAAATATAAACAAGCGAATTAGCCGACGTGACTTCCCGCTTCTGAAAGTGTGAGATGTGTGTGTCGTGGTGAACGTCCTGGACGTTAACAAACGCAGAAGTATGTCAGCAATCATGGAAGAGGTTTAAAGCTCGCTTCACCTCATGATTTGTGCAATCATCACGTTTTGGTTACGTTCCCATTAAGTATTGAAAAACGGTATTTCTATTGTGTAACAATACATCGCAATGAAAAAATGCAACAATGTATGTATTATATATGTATATAACATATGTATTGTGTGTAGTTCACCCAAAATAAAAATTACTGTGTTAGAAAAATGTAAGTTTACAGAGTTTTAGTGTCAGTACTACATTAAACTACTGTATATAATGCTGAATATAATGTATAATAATGCAATGGGGGAATATTTGTGTGTCCTGATAATGCCAAATGTCTGATGTTACCAGTTAAAATTGGCCTTCATTATTTTAAATATATCTAGTCATGAAACAACGCAAGCATATTCGTCTAAAATAATTCTGTTTTCATCTTCAGAATCATGAATATTGTTATTCTGGTGTCTCTATTGTCCTGTGCTTTGGGTTTCAGCACCAAGTCCAAGACTATTCATTTACACACCAGTGTAATATCAAAGTTAGCATTTTAATCAACAGTAAATGTTTTGTTAACCTTTTATCATATGTCTTGGAGTATCGCAATAATATGGTATCGTGAGTTCACTATCGTGATATGTATCGAATCGTGACATGAGGGTATCGTTACACCCCTAGTTATTTCTGAATGTTCTATAAACATTCAAAATGTCCAGTTTATCTCTTCGTTGTGAGAAAGTTAATAGAACATTCCATTTTGCAAACATGTAACGTTACTTTTGAACGTTCTCTGAACATTCCGAAACAAGTTGTAACATTTAAAAAATGTTTGATGAACGTCCAACTCTGAACAAACATCCTATTAACGTCACAGGAAGAACATTTGCTCATAACTTTCCCTGTTATCTGGGAGTTTAAATCTCCAGAATACAGCTTATACTGAGACATTTCTTCCTCGAAAGTGTCTTTGTAACAAAACTATAAAACACATTTTAGTTGTGTGGATAATGAAGCGGGGCTCGTTTGTGATTTCAATTCTATCAGACGGATGCTTAATATCACTGCGTTTAACATGCAAATGTTGCTCTGTTTAAAGCGATGTCTGTTCAGCTCAGTGAAATAATCAGATGCTGCTGCACATTTGCATCTTCATGACGGTGATGTAAGTGCTTTTTATCATCATAAATCATCATGATAATGGATAATGTTTAGCTGAGAACTATTTTGGTAACACTTTACAAGCAGGTTTCATTTGTTAACGTTGGTTAAGATTAACTAACAGTGACCAATACTTCTATTCAGCACATTTATACATTTTTAAAATTAAAAGTTGTATATGTTAACATTAGTTAATGCACTGTGAAGTAACATGAATATAAACATGTTTATTTAACAAAGGTTAATAAAAGCTGTAAAAAAAAAATAAGTTCATGTTAGTTAATACAGTAACTAGATTGACTTTATTGTTAAGTGTTACCACTATTTTATGTCTTTTTCAGTATCTTTAAACACTTTAAACACTAAACACAATAGAACAACTGTTAGTTATGTCAGTATCATTTCAAAATGTCTGCTTTCAGCCCTTCACATGTGCTCTGATCTTCCTCTTTCACATGTGCATTCTGCTTTTGTTTTAGCTCAGTCTAGAAATAAAAAAATGATATAATCGATTCTGCTGCTGCACATCCCACTCTTTGCAAAGGTGTTAATCACATTTTAAGGCTCGAGGTTCTGAGATGTAAGTTGGAGCACAGTATAGATGCTGTAGAACGAAGCAGTAACTTCATGCACTTGTTGCACACCGAACCACAGTTTCCTGTTCTCTTTAACCACAGCGCAAAGCTTCACTTCTCCTTCAGATTACACTGAACACTCAAAACCCCCCAAAACTTTATGACAAACTGAAACTCTGAGAGCACGCTTAAAATCTGGAATTCAAAATTGTATTAAAATTCATGATTGTTTGCCATTTCTCATACTGCCATACTGGTCATTTCACTTGCATTGGAAAAGCAAAGTTATTAAATTAAATGGCAATGGCAAATTTGAGCCTTTTCACTCTCAGATGTTTGGACTCGACCGTATAATAGGTAATATAAATATGTTTTAAGAACATGTTGTTAACGTTCCCTTTAAGTTATGAAAACGTCATTTCTCAATGTTACCTAGTTTCAAATGTTTTACAAAAAAATTTTCTTGCAAACATTAAGGAAACATTTTTATTTTGCAAACATTATGGAATGTTACTTTTGAATGTTCCCTGAACATTCTGAAACAAGTAACATTTAAAAAATGACAAACGTACAACTACAACGTTTCAGAAAGTTCCATAACCGATGTATAAATAATGTTTTTGAGAACATAATCACAGACCAGATAACGTGCTATTAATGTTACTGGATGAACGTTTGTTCATAACTTGCCAGAACGTTCCCTGTATTTTGTCAGCTGTTGCATTAATATTCAACTAAATCTATGAAATGCATCACATGTGAAGATGAATAATGTTGATAATATCAGCTGTTGCATTAATATTCAACTAAATCTATCAAATGCATCACATGTGAGGATGAAGCACAAACATTTACACTATCAACTAAAGCTGTTTAAATGATTAGTACACATGATCTGATCAGGATCTGAAAGTTTCAGGCTGTTTCTCATTTGAAGAGTGCGGCATCTGTCAGACTCACATCAGTGATGGAATAACTTTGATACACTCGACAAACACAGATAGTGATGATGTATATCTCTTACCTGCAGACGACGGTGGACTTCAGGGTGGATCTGTGTCTGGTCACTTTCAGAGCTTCTGCTGCGAGTCTATTCAAATGTGAGAGGAAGGAAGTGACATATGAGGCCTACACGACAGTGGAAACAGGAACACACACGGTCTATGTCTTTATAAGGTAAAACGCTTGACATCTGCACACAGCAACAAACATGATCGACATCTGACAGCATCTGTCACTACTCTGAGATTTAACAGTGCTAAGGTTTGATCTTGTGAAATGGACAATTCAAGAATGTCACCACAAGTTTGGGTGTACAAATGCCATCGTTTAAGAAACATCCTCTGGAAGAAGCGTAATCTTATATTTGACTAAGTGTAACATGATTATCAGTTCTGAGTGTCATGAGTAATGTGCCTTTTTTTTTTATTATGTGTTTTTATTGCTCTTATAGGGCAATTGAGTTTGTTCCTGTTCCACCAACAGACGGAGAACTTCATACAAGTTGAACTTTGCGTGCCTTTGGTATCAGAACATGAGGATTCCATCAAAGATCTCATGCATTACATAATCAGATTACTTTAGGATGTAACGAGTAAAGTAATGCATTACAGGTAACGTGTGTTACGTAATCAGATTACTTTAGGATGTAACGAGTAAAGTACCGCATTACAGGTAACGTGTTACATAATCAGATTACTTTAGGATGTCAAGTCAAGTCAAGTATATTTGTATAGCGCTTTTCACAATACAGATTGTATCAAAGCAGCTTCACAGTATTAAATTAAAATAATACAACAAGGTTTGTTTCTAGTGGAATTTATTGATTGATAAAATTAAATTAAATATCCCCAGAATATCCCCAACTGAGCAAGCCAAAGGCAACAGTGGCAAGGAACCGAAAAACTCCATCAAGTGACCTAATGGTGTCCTAAAACTCCATCAGGTGACCTAATGGAGAAAAAAAAACCTTAGGAGAACCCAGGCTCAGTCAGGGGCCAGTTCTCCTCTGGCGTTTATTAACTAAAGGCCGGATTGTAATTTGAACTGTAAGATTAAAAATATTATATGAATGCCTGGCTGAAGAGATGCGACTTTAATCTAGTTTTAAACTGGGAGAGCGAGTCTGAGCAACGAACACTATCAGGAAGACTATTCCAGAGTTTTGGAGCTAAATGTGAAAATGCTCTCCCTCCTTTGGTGGTTCTGGATATCCTAGGTATGACCAAAAGCCTTGAATTTAGTGATCTTAAAGTGCGCGATGGATTATAGGGCGATAGAAGATCCGTTAAATAGACTGGAGCTAAGCCGTTTAGGGCTTTATAAGTCAGTAGCAATACCTTGTAATTAATACGGAACTTTATAGGTAACCAATGCAGTGATGATAAAATCGGTGTTATATGATCATATTTTCTTGATCTAGTAAGAACTCTAGCGGCGGCATTTTGGACTAACTGTAGCTTGTTTATTGAGGATGCAGGACAACCGGCTAATAAAGCATTACAGTAATCTAGTCTCGAGGTCATGAATGCATGAACTAACTTTTCTGCATCAGAAACTGATAGCATGTTACGTAGCTTAGCAATGTTTCTAAGGTGGAAAAAGGCAGTTTTTGTAACATATGAAATATGATTTTCGAAAGACAGGTTGCAGTCTAATATAACACCCAGGTCTTTTACTGTAGAGGATAAAGTAACAGGACATCCTACTAAGTTAAAGTTGTATTGTGAGAGGTTTTGTGGGCGGTTTTTTGAACCGATGATTAGTACCTCTGTTTTGTCTGGATTTAATAAAAGAAAATTACGCGTCATCCAATCTTTTATATCTTTAACACACTCTGTCAATTTGGATAATTTAGCATTTTCATCTGGCCGTGATGAAATATATATTTGAGTGTCATCAGCATAACAATTGAAACTAATTCCATGTTTCCTTATAATATTTCCAAGTGGCAGCATATATACTGAGAATAACAGAGGATGTAACGAGTAAAGTAATGCCTTACAGGTAACGTGTTACATAATCAGATTACTTTAGGATGTAACGAGTAAAGTAATGCATTACAGGTAACGTGTTACATAATCAGATAACTTTATGATGTAACGAGTAAAGTACCGCATTACAGGTAACGTGTTACATAATCAGATTACTTTAGGATGTAACGAGTAAAGTAATGCATTACAGGTAACGTGTGTTACGTAATCAGATTACTTTAGGATGTAACGAGTAAAGTAATGCATTACAGGTAACGTGTTACATAATCAGATTACTTTAGGATGTAACGAGTAAAGTAACGCATTACAGGTAACGTGTTACATAATCAGATTACTTTAGGATGTAACGAGTAAAGTAACGCATTACAGGTAACGTGTTACATAATCAGATTACTTTAGGATGTAACGAGTAAAGTAACGCATTACAGGTAACGTGTTACATAATCAGATTACTTTAGGATGTAACGAGTAAAGTAACGCATTACAGGTAACGTGTTACATAATCAGATTACTTTAGGATGTAACGAGTAAAGTAACGCATTACAGGTAACGTGTTACATAATCAGATTACTTTAGGATGTAACAAGTAAAGTAACGCATTACAGGTAACGTGTTACATAATCAGATTACTTTAGGATGTAACGAGTAAAGTAATGCATTACAGGTAACGTGTTACATAATCAGATTACTTTAGGATGTAACGAGTAAATTAACACATTACAGGTAACGTGTGTTACATAATAAGATTACTTTAGGATGTAACGAGTAAAGTAATGCATTACAGGTAACGTGTTACATAATCAGATTACTTTAGGATGTAACGAGTAAATTAACGCATTACAGGTAACGTGTTACATAATCAGATTACTTTAGGATGTAACGAGTAAAGTAACGCATTACAGGTAACGTGTTACATAATCAGATTACTTTAGGATGTAACAAGTAAAGTAACGCATTACAGGTAACGTGTTACATAATCAGATTACTTTAGGATGTAACGAGTAAAGTAACGCATTACAGGTAACGTGTTACATAATAAGATTACTTTAGGATGTAACGAGTAAAGTAATGCATTACAGGTAACGTGTTACATAATCAGATTACTTTAGGATGTAACAAGTAAATTAACGCATTACAGGTAACGTGTTACATAATCAGATTACTTTAGGATGTAACGAGTAAAGTAACGCATTACAGGTAACGTGTTACATAATCAGATTACTTTAGGATGTAACAAGTAAAGTAACGCATTACAGGTAACGTGTTACATAATCAGATTACTTTAGGATGTAACGAGTAAAGTAATGCATTACAGGTAACGTGTTACATAATCAGATTACTTTAGGATGTAACGAGTAAATTAACACATTACAGGTAACGTGTGTTACATAATAAGATTACTTTAGGATGTAACGAGTAAAGTAATGCATTACAGGTAACGTGTTACATAATCAGATTACTTTAGGATGTAACGAGTAAAGTAACGCATTACAGGTAACGTGTGTTACATAATCAGATTACTTTAGGATGTAACAAGTAATGCGTTACTAGTATTAATGTAATCACTTTTTTAATGTAACTGCAAATTGCATTCTAATAATACAAATACATTTATTTACAGCCAAAAAAAAAGCGTTACTGCAGATGAAATATTTTATAGTTGTGGCTGAAATATAGCTAGTGATGCATGATGTCCAATTTAGTGGATAGATGATTAATCAGAATTTCCTCCCAATCTAAAATCAATACTTGAAAAATGTAACAGTGATATGACAGTGATAAAAAAAAAAAAAAAAATTTCCTGCAAGTGTCTCCTAGACATTCCTTGTTTCCTTGACATTCGCATAACCAAGAGACGTTTGTAAGGGCCGGTTCACACAGATCATGTTTTTCTATGCCACTGCCGCCACTTTCCCATTGTCTTTCAATGTAAACACATGCTAGACAGACGTCTTTAACCGTTTCACTCATGTCTAGCATCTTTTGCAGCATGGCATTATAAATACGCGGCACTCAAGTTATAATAAGTTCAACTTTGAAGGCTTTGTTTTTGTTCCACTGACCTGTGCATGTTTTTTAAAAGGATAGTTCACCCAAAAATGAAAATTCTCACCCTCAAGTTGTTTGAAACCTGTATGCATTTCTGTCTTTCTTATGGGGTAACCAAACGGTTTATGGACCCCATTGACTTCCATAGTATGGAAGAAAAAAATACAATGGAAGTAAATGGAGTCCATCAATTGTTTGGTTACTGACATTCTTCAAAATACCTTCTTTTGTGTTCAGCAGAAGAAAGAAATTCAATTCTTACAAGATTGGAACAACTTGAGGGTGAGTAAATGATGACAGAATTCTCATTTTTGGGAGAACTATCCCTTTAACAACAAATAAAGATTTTTACAGGCCGATAAATATTTGCAAAACTTGTTGTTTATGGGTTAAAAGCTCTCTGGTATGATTTGATTTACATTTTAAACTGGTTGACTTATGTATGGATGTTACATACAAACTTAAGGTCTGCTAAGTTCTGTTTCCCTGAAAAAAATTATTTGGGAAAAAAAAGAACGTTAGCAACAAGGTTACAAGGATATTTTTTATATCTGGGAATATTTACTCACACACAAACGCGCTTTCCTCGAGTATGAAAACCAAATGTATTCTATAACGCGCTTGAAAACAGCATATGGCGTCACACGCGAAAATGTCACAAGTGTCTTTGATCTTTACGCGCGCTGTGAGATTGACAGGCGGTTGCTAGGGCGGTTGCTAGAGACTCAGATTCTCGGCTGAACTCCGGTGAGTTTTCAGACGCGGGTTATGGCTGTTTTCAAGGTTTAAAGTTGGCAGAAATCTGTGAATTACGGAGGAAATTAAACCGACACAGAGAATGAAAGTTGATCAGGTTTATATCGCTTTGATTCGATCGTTAGAAACTGCATTAATCATTGAACGATGAATAAACGATGTGTCTTCGGTTTTGATTTAGCGAGACATATTTGCAGTTTGATCCTTATAGAACAATATTAATAGTGAATAAATCAAATTATGCATTAGTATTTGTTGCACTGTATTTAACCCATTCTGATGCAAAAAAAAAAAAAAGTATTAATAGCCCTGATAAGGAACATGCAACCTATATTTCTTCCTGTTGATTTTTTTTTTTGCGGTGAAATGTGTCTCTTGCATGCTTAAATCTCTATCGCTGATGTTCTCATTAACACTGATCAGAAAGAATCAATGTCATCTGAACACATGAAGCTGTTGAGAAGACCCCTGCCCCCTATAAAGACAGCACACTACAGCTCTGCGCCTGCGCACAGGACTGCAGGTGACTCCTCATTCATTGATCATATTACACGCGGCATAATGTGACCTTTTCCCGCCAACAGGGAACGGTTTTGGAATGTTCAGAGAAATTCAAAAGTAACAGTTCCATTCCATGATGTTTTCAAATTGATAAAATAAAATGTTGTCCAACATTGACATTGTTTACAAAAGTAAAACTTAACTTTTTGTTGAACTATTAATGCTGTGCATTTAATTATTGATTTATTTGTATTATGCATTATTGTTTGTGCTATTTATTATTTTAGCTAGATTTTTAATTAATGAGTCGTGTTTAAAAGCATCCCAGAATGCACCTGATGGGTGAGCAGAGCTATAATATACACTCAGAAATGTATTTAGGTCTAAATTCAAAATTTATTTGGATTTCACAGTTTTAATATAAACTGATAAACTTAATGTGATGCATATTTGTAAGTCATGCATACATTTATGTAACAGTACTAAATGTGTTTTTTGCATTGTAACAAAGTTTATATGTTAATAATCAATGAATTCACTCATACATTTTAACTAACTAAATATTTTAACTAACTAAAATTTTATTAATTTAATTGTGAACAGATAGAAAATCTGATTATTTAGATTCAATTGTTGATAAACTATGCCATGATTTAAAAAAAAAAGGTTTGGTTATGTAAAACTATGTAATTCAAATGGATGGAAATTTTATGCCATTTAAATACATAAATCTTACATTTACGCCTAAATAAGACTAATAAGAAGCTCAAATATGAGTTTTAATTTGTATCATGTTTTGATCTCTACATTATTCCAGTTGTTTTGTTATTATAACAATATGAATATGATGATGTCATCTCTGTGTTTCTAGGCCATGAACGGAGCGAGTGTGTTTACAGTCCGCAGACGTATCTTGAGGATTCTGCTCGTGTTGGCCAGATCACATTACCCAG
>NC_140215.1:2110000-2137500 GCF_951802725.1 Rutilus rutilus
TAAGACTATGTAAACATTCACACATAGTTCAACTCTCAGTAGGACGATCAAAGACTGACAAAACCCCTTCAATGGAAACTATATTGAATCTAATCAGTAAATGGATGCCATCATGTTGAAAACTAAATTTTTCTCTTATTTTCAATCTCTCCCATTCACTTTCAATGGCCAGCAATTTGTGACCGAAATGAGATGCCTACTCTCAGATAGATGAGGCCTACGATTAATCAGATGCAAATAGAAATATAAAACCAGGCCTAATTGAAAGAAAACAAGTTGACAAAAAGATTGAATCCAATATCGGGTGATGATATAGCGTAACAAGTGATTTATAAGCACATTTTTATCAGCCGGTCATTTTTGACCGGGAACATCAAAAGTGTTATAGGGTTCTGAACACGACCTGAGGGTTAAAAAAAACTGTAAAACGGGGCGAGGGGGTCTGAATAACTTTTCGAGATTAAAGTCGAAATATTTCCGAGAATAAAGTCGAAACAGTACGAGAATACAGTCTTCCGTAGAAGTTGTGTGTGTGCTTGCTGTTGTTTCACATTGCCGCACAGGCATTCATAACGCCACGCGTCCACTGGCGCAGAGCGACTGTTTCCAATTCATTACTCATTGCGTGTGCGTGTGTGTGCGCGTGTGTGTGTGTGTGTGTGTGTGTGTGTGTGTGTGTGTGTGTGTGTGTGTGTGTGTGTGTGTGTATGTGTGTGTGTGTGTGTGTGTGTGTGTGTGTGTGTGTGTGTGTGTGTGTGTGTGTGTGTGTGTGTGTGTTTAAAGAAATGCGCTAGCCTATACAGTCGCAAACACTTTTCAGACTGGATGGAGATATCCAGCTTTATGAATGAATGAGGCATTTATATAGCGCTATATGTGTACTGTAGGCCTACACTCAAAGTGCTTTACAGTCATATCAGGGAATCTCTCCTCAACCTCCACCAGTGGTTATTATATCTGAGGAAATCACGGGATCCGGCCAAATGATTGAATACAGAATGATGCACTTACAATGTATCCAGAACGTATTTACGGTGAAGAAGGAGACAGTACGGTTACTGTTAAGTGTTCTCGACCCAGATGGTGTTGCCTATAGACGAGCACATCAAAACATGTCAGAAACACTGGCACATACAGTTTGGACCAGAGTGTGAGACCTACTCTGGCGGAGTCTGTGCTCGTCTATAGGCAACTCCATGGTAGGGGAGACCAGATATGGTTGCAACACTTTTTGCATTTCTCTCAGTTACTCAGAGACTATTTGGACTAGACCAACCAAATTTGAATATATTAAACTTGCATCTGTCTGCTAATTACCCATACCATTTAAAGATGATTACATATGACATATCGGTCACAGTATTTATTTGAATGGAAGAAGCCAGATGTTGCAACTGACCCCAACCCAGGGACGGTTGCAACATGTTAAAAATACCTTACATTTCACTAATTAACTTTAGCTTTTTGTCTCAATGAGCACAGAATTCTGAAAATATTAACTGTTTTAGGCCTACTATAATATTATAGTATTATTTATTTATACAATAATATTATTGTAGCCTATTATTTATTTAATTAGTCATATTTATCAAATAACAGTTATTGAGTTTTGTTTATGTGTAGAACATAGGCCTACATAGATTCAGTGTGCAGGCGTTACAGATGCTATCAGTCTCTCCATATTTCAGTGTCAGACAGGAAGAATTGAACTATGTGCAATGCAACAAACTTTTATTAAACATGCAATTTATAACTTGTTGCAACCGTCCCCGATCAGCCCTGACAGAACATCATACGCCTGCTAGACACACTGACTTTGACCAAAGTCCTTTTAGGCAAGTCGTGCCACTCGGCCGCCATCTTGGCAACGCCTCCGGGCAGCTATTTAGGACTAACAAGACCAGGCTCCTATCTAAATGAATGGGCAGAGAGTCAGAACTGCACTTTCACTGGTCACTGGGACATACAAACTGCATGTATAGAAACAGCAGTAAAACATGATAAAAATCGCTGAAAATGTTTGATGACTTTGCCCCAAAATAAGGTTTAAAACGCCTTTTCCCCCACAGGTTATACTTTTACTACGCATGCGCAAGGGTTCACGACAACAACTTCATTTACGTCTCTATCCAGAATGCTGGTGTTATGCATATTCAATGTCAATATTGTTCTCCTTTATTTAAATATAAGCAGGTTTGCACTTTATCAGTAATAACAATTTATTGTATAGATCAGTTGTTTTAACTATTCATTAAAATGAATCGGTTCAAATGAATCATTAGTTCGCGAATTGGACGTGTCATACGGTTGTGTGATTATCCCAGCAGTTAGGACATGGACATCCCACAAGGTTAACGTTAGTGTCAACACAGAAAACATTACATCACTGGATAGATTTTTTCGTTTATTTAGAGAGTCATTTTATGTCAGCTGAATGTGCGGAACGCATTTCAAAGAAGATAAGGCAACGTATTTTAGCACAATTCACACCCAGCGGTAATCTCCGAATGTTCCAACATGAAACGTTGGTCTTCCGACCTTTTACCATTATGTCATTTTATTTAGATTAATATGCTTGCGGGAGAGAGAGCAAGACAGCGCTTAATTCGGAGACGTTGAAGTCTTGTTTACATTTTCGCCTGCCTTCGGAAAGAGAGTGCGCGTGCGCGACCGGGGCTCTCCCTCTCTGCTTGTCCTTTCCATATGGTTCTTTCAGTTAAATATGCGCCCTGTCACTGATCTTGCACACACAACAACTCGCTGTCCCCAAATCTTCTCCGCTGTCGCAAAACCTCAACTGTGCGCATGCGTCAGTGGAACCAGACGATAGGTTTAAATGTTTCGCGGCTTGACTGTTAAAAGCAGATGATTGGCTTACCAGCGGGAGGGGCGGGACATGTTCATAGAACCGCCATCTTGGGTTTTCCTTATATAGTTCTATTGAGGATTGAGGAAGTGGCATGTCTCTTATATAAATTGTCTCTGCTTTGACACATGCTAACCATGTCACTTAGAAGTCAGCAAAACAATCATTCAAACTAAGTTTTGATTAATTCATACAAAATGTCAGGACAGTATGACAAAAATACATCTCATGAAAAAATTTACTTTCATACCTTCAAAACAAGTTTTGTTCAATAAATGCATTAGCAGATGTTGAATATGTCTACTGTCTTCTTGGTGGGGGGAGGGGGTCTAACTGTGCATGTGCAGTGTGAGTGTCATCACTCTAGCTTGTTTCTGATTGGAGAAAAATCCCCTGTTGCAACTGTCCCCGGTCTCCCCCTAATGCATGTTGGTAGATTGGCACCTGTGTAGAATTTCCTTTTGTTGAAAGCCCAGATAAAAGTAAAAAGCTATTATTTTGTGCCATATATTCTGCGCCAGTGGACGTGCACCGTTATGAATGCACACACGCGCAATTACTACGTAAGACTGTATTCTCGTAATGTTTCGACTTTATTCTCGTAATGTTTCGACCTTATTCTCGAAATGTTTCGACTTTATTCTCGTAATGTTTCGACTTTATTCTCGAAATGTTTCGACTTTATTCTCGTAATGTTTCGACTTTATTCTAATGTTTCGACTTTATTCTCGTAATGTTTCGACTTTATTCTCGTAATGTTTCGACTTTATTCTCGCAATGTTTCGACTTTATTCTCGTAATGTTTCGACTTTATTCTCGAAATGTTTCGACTTTAATCTCGAAATGTTTAGACTTTATTCTCGAAATGTTTAGACTTTATTCTCGAAATGTTTCGACTATATTCTCGAAATGTTTCGACTTTATTCTCGAAATGTTTCGACTTTATTCTCGAAATGTTTAGACTTTAATCTTGAAATGTTTCGACTTTAATCTCGAAATACTATTACATTTTTTTTTTGCGTTGCGGTTCAGGGCTTCCGAACTTCTCTGCAGTGAACTGACGGAAAAAGACGAAAGATTTACATTTACATTTACATTTAGTCATTTAGCAGACGCTTTTATCCAAAGCGACTTACAAATCAGGACTAAATTAAGCGAGTCATCATGAAGAGGCAAAAGACAACAACAACGCAAGAAGTGTTCAGAATACGAAGTTCAGGCATTATTCAGAGTAGCATAAGCATGATAAGTGGGATTTTAAGGGAAAGGTTTTTTTTTTTTTTTTTTTTTTTTTTTTTATGAGTTTAGGTGCTCATGGAAGAGATGGGTTTTCAGTTGTTTTTTTAATGTTGTCAGGGATTCAGCATTCCGGATGAGGGTGGGGAGAGTGTTCCACCAGCATGGAACTGTGAATGAGAATGATCTGGAAAGTGATTTTGTGGCTTTCTGTGATGGAACCACGAGACGTCGCTTGTTGATTGATCGTAGGCGTCTGGTGGGGATGTAGGCTCGTAGGAGTGAGTGAAGGTAGGAGGGAGCTGAGCCTGTGATAGATCTGTAAGCAAGCGTCAATGCCTTGAACTTGATGCGAGCAGCGAGAGGTAGCCAGTGCAAGATATAGGCAATAGGCTACTTTTTAAATATGTGAAATATTAGGCGTGAAAGTACCCTCAACTAGAGAATGAGTATCATACCACATATTATGCATTGATAAGCCTAGAAAAGAAGGCGTATCTGGTCATAAAAATGAACCGTCAACATTAATACAACAACGTTACATGATTTAAAAAAGCAACATATCATACGGGGACAAGAGTGCGGGTGCTGGGCTCTAGCTAAATCAGAAAAATGATTTATTTAGGTGGGTCGGTGGACGCAGATTTGGAAGGCTTCTTCGCCGATCTGTCTTGAACAGGTGTCTGTCACTCCAGCCGGGCTGGGGTTCTCTGTCTTGTTGTGCTGAGGCTGGTTTCACAAAGCTATATTAGAGCGGTCTATAGTGTTAGACAAGTCTAAAATTTGCTCATAGACTAGGCTAATGCTAGTTAGACTGTTTCACAAAAATAAAGACTGACTTAATTTAGACCAAAAAAATTAGACACCTTAACTTATAGGCTAACTTAGGTCTAAGACTCTGTTACCTTGGCAACCAGCAGTAACAATCAGTTCCATTACAAACAGCCAAAAGAAAAGGGAAAATGGCTCATGATTTCAACATTTCTTCTTGTTACTACATTCTCCGCTAAATTTCCCAAGTAAAATGTCCCTGTAACTGTTGTACTCCTCCAACAAACACATATTTTCCGCTGGGGTAAACTGCACTGAGCGGCTGAATGCGCTTACTCGATCCGCCATGTTTTTTGTTTTGAAAAGTGTCTTATTTTACCCAGAATGCATTGCAGTGTAGTCCTACTTAAGATAGTCAGAGTCTTAAGTGCTTTGTGCAACGCTCTGATTTAGATGTCTATCTGAAGTCTGACTATCTACTATATCTAAGCCACAGTCAAAGTCTATCTTTGTGAAAGCGGCGCCTTCTGGTGCTGATGCTCAGGTTTATCTAAAATAGCGAGGCTGGATGTTGTGCTAAACCCCTCTTTGCTCTATCATCACCGCAGGCGCCGACGCCGCCAGGCTCTTTATTTTCGTCGAGCCGACTTTTTGAAAAAATTAAATCCTAATTAAATCCTCTCTGCTATCCTCAGATGGACCACCACAGATGGACTTTAAGATTGTGTTTTCCCGCAGGCTCACTTCATCTGTGATCTTCCTGACGTGACGTCACTGTCTGAGCGTCTCCAGTATCTGAACCTGTCCTTCAATGACCTCACACACGTTCCTCAGGAGGTGCTTCAGTCACATTTGTTCTGTTTCCTGTCGTGATTCAGATCGCGATGTTTGACGTCCCTCGTCTTCCTCTTCCAGGTGTGTGATCTTCATCAGCTGCAGGTGTTGAAGATGAGGAATAACCCCATAGAGGAGCTTCCCGCTCAAATCAACAAACTCCACAAACTCCAGACGCTGGTCGTCTCCTTCTGCAAGATCACACAACTGCCCAGCCAGTGAGAGACACACACGCACGCACGCACACACACACGACACACACACGTACTCACTCACACACAAACACACACACACACACACACACACACACACACACACGTACTCACTCACTCACTAACTCTCACACACATACTCACTCACTCACTCACTCACACACACACACACACACACACACACACACGCGCATGCACGCACGCACACACACGTACTCACTCACTCACACACACAGACACACACACACACACACACACACACACACACACACACACGTACTCACTCACTCACTCACACACACACACACACATACACACGTACTCACTCACTCACTCACTCACTCACACACACACACACACACACACACACACACACACACACTAACTCACACACACACACACACACACACTCACTCACTCACTGTGATAGGCTGCAATAGTAAGTCTCACGACAGAAAGGGTCAAACTAAACGGGGAAAGGTTGTTATTGTTATTATTATTATCAATAGACATTATCATCATCATCATTACAGCAAACATACCTTTGCTGATACTACTGTGTTGTCGCAGTCCTTCGGTCGGAAAGTAAATAAATCCTGTACCCAGCCATTGGTGAAATGTCTGTGGGCTTCCAGAGATTTATAGTGTTTTGTTCACTGGTATATGCGCTTATACCATAAACAAGATAACTGACAATGTGTAAATATGAGGATGGAGGTAGCAATGCACTCCAACTTACTGCAGTCAGATCATATGGATCTATGTTCTGAATGGATGACAATTTCTCCAAATAACCGTCCCTGGCATCTTTATCGAGTTTATCTCGGTACGGCCTTTTCTAAATTTTCTTTTGCTTCTCCAGGTTTGCGAGTTATATTTACTTCTTATCTAGATAGTTATCTTATTAGTTCTATTAGTTATTTTATTTACTTCTACTCCTGTTATCTCTTTAATTCTCAGTCGGTAGCGATCGGTAGCGATACCTCAAAAATGGCGCCGCGGTGACGTCACACACAACAAACTCACGTGTCTGACAAAGACCGATACACACACTAACAGCTTCATGACACACCAAAAGAAAAAGGAAAACAAGAAATCGCATCATATGACCCCTTTAAAAAGTTTGGTCTCTTAAAAAAAAAAAAAAAAAAAACTCAGCAGATTATTGCAGAAGTGAAAGCACATAAAAACTGCAAGTGGAAAAAAAAGTTATTGATATTATTTTACACAATCATTTGAAATCAAATCTATATGTCTGACTGAGTTGTGTTCTAAATTTGAAGTTGGTATCACAAAAATTGAGCCGCTGAAAGGTAACGCAATGTCTGATTTCATAACGGTTTTCAGAGGAGGAACTCTGAGTGTTTAAGGTGAGGATGATGATTAGTAAAATATGTGATTGAGAAAAAACATAATAAATAAAGTGTGCCAAAATGACTCTGACAGTTAACAGGCTATAACAGGCGATATCACCACTTTGAATTTTTACAACAAAAAAATTCTGCTATTTCTAGTTGTAGTTTAAATCTTCAGCAGACTCGGGTCAGATGATCTGATGAAACTGAACCATTCAGTGTCATGATGTTCTGCTGCTCTGCTTCACTGTGTGTGTGTGTGTGTGTGTGTGTGTGTGTGTCTGTCTGTCTGTCTGTCTGTCTGTGTGTGTGTGTGTGTGTGTGTGTGTGTGTGTGTGTGTGTGTGTGTGTGTGTGTGTGTGTGTGTGTGTGTGTGTCTGTCTGTCTGTCTGTCTGTCTGTCTGTCTGTGTGTGTGTCTGTGTCTCTGTCTGTCTGTCTGTCTGTCTGTCTGTGTGTGTGTGTGTGTGTCTGTGTGTGTGTGTGTGTGTGTGTGTGTGTCTGTCTGTCTGTCTGTCTGTCTGTCTGTCTGTCTGTGTGTGTGTGTGTGTGTGTGTGTGTGTGTGTGTCTGTGTTTGTCTGTGTCTCTGTCTGTCTGTCTGTCTGTCTGTCTGTCTGTCTGTCTGTCTGTCTGTCTGTCTGTCTGTCTGTGTGTGTGTGTCTGTGTGTGTCTGTGTCTGTCTGTGTGTGTGTGTGTGTGTGTGTCTGTCTGTGTCTCTGTCTGTCTGTCTGTCTGTGTGTGTGTGTGTGTCTGTGTTTGTCTGTGTCTCTGTCTGTCTGTCTGTCTGTGTGTGTGTGTGTGTGTGTGTGTGTGTGTGTGTGTGTGTGTGTGTGTGTGTGTGTGTGTGTGTGTGTGTGTGTGTGTGTGTGTGTGTTCGTGTGTGTGTGTGTGTGTGCGTGTGTTCGTGTGTGTGTGTGTGTGTGTGTGTGTGTGTAGGCTGTTCTCTCTGCCCTGTCTGCAGCATCTGGACGTGTCCTATAATCTCCTCAGATCCCTCAGCGGTGACATCACACACCTCAGGTAATTATTAACAAACACTTCATACCGAATCATTCACACACACCTAAACTACAGCTATAACTACAGTGATAAATGTAATGATAACGATATCGCTCTGAAAGTGATTCCAACAATATTCACAGTGTCATTATCATTATATTTGTTGTGTGAACGCTGCTATTCTCATAGATTTACAACAATTATTAAAGCTTTATAGTTATAGTTATCATTCTCAGTGTGAACCGACCTTAAGAATATAATTCACTCCGTATTTATTCTATAAGAGCGTTCAGTGTGTGTGTGTGTGTGTGTTCAGGTCTCTGAGGTCTCTGAACGTTGAAGGGAATCAGTTAGTGGCTCTTCCCGCCGGTCTGCTGTGTGTGTGTGTGTCGGAGCTCAGGCTGTCCGGGAATTACACACACACGTTACTGTGGAGCGAGAACAGCTGCAACTCTCCACAGACGCTGCTGCACACGGCCGCACACACACTCGCACACACACACACTCTCACACACCTGCCGCCCGCCGCACAGCTCATCCTGCGCAGGTAAAACACATACACACACACACACACACACACACACTGTCCTTCACTACACACTCTGAGAATGTAATAATGCAGTACTTATTAGAGAGAGAGTAATAAGTATAGTATTCTGATTACACTGTTGATGATGTAAGTATTAGCTGGTATTATCAGTTACTTTTTTAGAGCAACTCACCGTCAGACTTAAAGTTCTTACACACTGAGTCCGAAACTTTCGTATGTTTTTTCGTATTCGTCATTCAGTGCCTCTGAATTGTCAAAACACCGTTCAGATGCTTGTTACAGATGCGGAAAAAGCAGGAAATCAAACCCGATACGAATTTTTGTATGACGGACGAATGTTTCGGGGGCAGTGTGTGAACGTGACTGACACAACGTGAGGTCTTATTGAGTTTTTTAATGTGTGTAAATTTCGGAGTGCACAAGAACCTTTAGTCCGAAAAGTGCATTCAGAAAAATGAAAACTGTTCAGTTGGCAGTGTGTAATATGAGGATAACTACTCCGTGTGAAAAGTCCTACTGAACCAGATATTGATATTGATATTGATATTGAACCTTCCAGATACTGAACCTTCTACTAGATGCTTATATAGAGTTTATGACGCGTTTGACAGAAACTCATGCCGTGTTTATTTCATGTTGTAATCGTCCATCATTCATGTTCACTTAAACCAACACACCTAGAGATGTAGATATTTATAATAGAACTTTCTACTATATAGCCTACACATATATATATATATATATATATATATATATATATATATAACACTGACGTTTAAAAGTTTGGGATTGGTAAGATTTTTTATGTTTTTAAAAGAAGTCTCTTCTGTTCACCAAGGCTGCATTTATTTGATTAAAAAACAAAACAAAAAACTGTAATATTGTGAAATAATTATTTTAAATTGTAATAATGTTTTCTATTTTAATATATTGTAAAATATAATGTATTCCTGTTATCAAAGCTGAATTTTATTCTTTTATATACTTGCACACACACACACACACACACACACACACATATATATATATATATACAAAATTCTTACCTATTCCTAACTTTTGAATGTATTTATTTATATATATACGGTCAAAGGTTTGGAATAATTAAGAATATTTGTGAAAGAATTCTCTTCTGTAAAATAAATCAATACTTTTATTGGGATGCATTAAATTAATCAAAAGTGACAGTAAAGACATTTATAAAGTTTCAAAAGATTCTGTTTCAAATAAAATAGAACTTTCTATTCATCAAAGAATCCTGAAAAAAAATTTGTACATGACTGTTTCCAACATTGATAATGATAATGATCATAAATGTGTCTTGAGCATCAAATCATCATATTAGAATGATTCCTGAAGGATCATGTGACACTGAAGACTGGAGTAATGATGCTGAAAATTCAGCTTTGTTCACAGGAATAAATTACATTAAAAAATATAAATATTTTAATAAAATATATTAAAATAGAAAACAATTATTTTAAATTGTCATAATATTTTTGACTTTTGAACAGTAAGTGTAGTATTTGATTTGAATTGTAGCAAACAGGATGTAGAACTGAAACATTTCAAAATCAAAAGTATCTCTTTCAGGCAGCTTAAAAAACCCGTGGACATCACAAATATGACTTTTTTGATGAAATGAAACAATGAAATTGAAAGTGAATCAATCACACTTTTCTCAGGCATAATTTAGATTGATTTATAGCATTTGTAGAATTCGCAGATTTAATATTTTTCTAAACTGACTATGTATGCATTCTTATCAGAATGACTAATCTAGACTTGTTGGAAGGTTCTAGTGAAGTAATAAACACACTGTATAATGCTTGTGTGTGTGTGTGTGTGTGTGTGTTCTCAGAGCTGGTGTGTGTGAAGCTTGTTCAGGACCCATGTTCGGCCCGGGTCTGAAGCTCATCCGTCCCGTTCACGGTGTGTTCGGGCTTCAGCTTGTCCCGGTCATGTTCCTCTGCTGTTCTCCTGCGTGTCTCCACAGATTCAGGAATCACAACCAGCGAGTGTTTGATCAGAAAACACATTTATTCTTCTGATGGAACTGAGCAGCTTTACACTTCTCTAAAACACTTTCACGGAAAAATCAAATACTTTCATTTAGATTGTTTTGAACTTCTTCTCGAGGCCTAAATACTGTCCTGTCAGTGTTTATATAGTGCTTTATACTGTACATCGCTCCACAGCAACTTTACAGTAAATAGAAAATAAAAGGAAATCTGTTTTTGTGTTTGCTCTGAAATTATTGAAAGAATATTTTTCTTGTCGTTGTAATGTAGATAGTTTCATGTAAGAAAGTAAAAATAGTTCGAATAATCAAGGCATTATTTGACTGACTAAATATGATTCATGTTCATTTCTATGCACCAATATAATAATACATAGCCATAAACAGCAGTCTTTACCTTCATATATTAAAACATTTATGAAACGGACACAAAGATTGAGTTAAATGTGAATGAACATGTTCACTGAATCAAAGTCACAAATCAATCAATTTGAAAGCATCAAACCCACTCTGACTCTAAACTTCACAAGAAAAAACTACTAAAGTTAGAGACACTCTTAAAACATCAAAATGGACACAAAAATGTGAATTTGCATAACTGTTTTCAACACTGATAATCATAAATGTTTCTTGAGCATCAAATCATCATATTAGAGTGATTTCTGAAGGATCATGTGACACTGAAGACTGGAGTAATGATGCTGACAATTCAGCTTTGATCACAGGAATAAATTGCACTTTACTATATATTCACATAGAGAACAGCTGATTTACATTGAAATAATTATTCTCAAAATTCTTAATTATTCCAAACTTTTGACCGGTAGAGTGTGTATGTTTGTGTGTATATATATATATATATATTACATGGCTTGGTTGAATTCTAATGTAGAATGCGGTCTGTTATTTCTTGTTATACTACAGGGCCGTTGAATGCTTGAATCTGATTGGTTGACGAACGTTCTAAGGTGTGCATTATTTTCAGGGAAACGCACGGCTAAAGTAGTTCCAGGCAGGTCTTGACCGCATTACAGCTCCATATCACTTCGCGTAGTTAACCGTAATAACGGAAAATAGGATACAATTCATAACAAGAAAAAGCATTTAGCCCCATGCGCTTGATCTGCAATTTTCAATGTCTAGCTTCACAATCAATAGAAACATGCAGTTTAATTTTAATAAAGTATATAGTCCTATCTATAATCAATAGAAAATTAAACTGAATATAGGCTAAATAAACGGATAGTCCTGCAGCACGGATTATTGCAGATAACATAACAAATAAATAATTATTGATAGGCCTACTTGTTAAAAGGGCTTTGTGTTTCATTTATTTGGCCATAGTCTACTGTCATCTGTCAATAATGAAAAGGAAAAAAAATGAATGAACGAATTAATTAAAACGAATTGAATTAATTAATAAATAAATAATAATACTGACGCACATGCTTTTCTGTCTCATTATTGCAACATCTCTCTCTCTCTCTAATAACTGCATTAATAACTGCATAATGAATGTAATTTGATACTTATGACTGATCATGCCCAAACGCGTGTTCAGCGCGTTCAGTCTGTGTTCAAAGTCACTCCGCTTCGCGTCGTGACCGCATTACCACCTCGGGTGTGCATTATTTTTCTAATAATTCAACGGCCTGTCGTCAATTATTCCTTACATAACAGATCGCTGCTAAGTATAACCGTAACACACCGTTGCCACAGAGCGTTGCTATGGACGCAGGATTCTAACCGTAGAGACGGAACGGACTATTTTCTTTAGCGGAAGCAATACAATCGTTTTTAAATCAATTAACTCCTTTTTTAATCAATATTTTGTGGCAAATTATTGATTTATTTGATATGTAAGGGATAATGTAGGCTGATCAGGACCCCGACGCGAAGCGGAGCTTGAATCAGCCTGAAGGGGTTGTATTCGCTATAATAACCGCCTCGCTCTACATTATCCCGCTTATTACATGGCTACCTACCAAATAAATCAATAATTTGACACAAAATATTGATTTAAAAAGGAGTTTATTGATTTAAAAACGATTGTATTGCTTCCGCTAAAGAAAATAGTCCGTTCCGTCTCTACGGTTAGAATCCTGCGTCCATAGCAACGCTCTGTTTTTCATGGCAACGGTGTGTTATACTTAGCAGCGGTCTGATATCAAGAAATAACACACCGCATTCTACATTGGAATATATATAGCAGCTTGAGTAACAAAAGCAAGAAAGGAGGATTCCTTCATTCCACCGTGGTTTTCTGGGAATCTTCCTCTGCGCTGCTGTTCACTCTCTCCTGTGTCGGGTCATCGGTGTGTGTGTGCTCGTCCTCCTCCTGTGTTTCCTGTGTCGGGTCATCGGTGTGTGTGTGCTCGTCCTCCTCCTGTGTGATGATGAAGAGGTTACTCATGGAGTCGGACAACTCCTCTCTCAGCTCGTCCTCCGAATCCTCAAAGTTCCTGATGGGAAGCAGACGTCAGTCAGGGTATCTCAAACATGTGTGTGTGTGTGTGTGTGTGTGTGTGTACAGGTTTATATTACATTGAGGGACCAGCCAGCGGATCCCATGGGTACAAAAGCTTATAAATCATACAGAATGAGTTTTTCGAAAATGTAAAAATGCAGAAAGTTTTGTGTGATGGGTAGGGTTAGTGTGTGTTTGTGTGATGGGTCGGGTTAGTGTGTGTGTGTGTGTGTGTGTGTGTGTGTGTGTGTGTGTGTGTGTGTGTGTGTGTGTGACAGGTAGGTTTAGTGTGTGTGTGTGTGTGTGTGTGTGTGTGTGTGTGTGTGTGTGTGTGTGTGTGTGTGCGTGAGATGGGTAGATTTAGAGGTCGGGTTAGTGTGGTTAGGTTTAGGGGTCGGTTAGTGTGTGTGTGTGTGTGTGTGTGTGTGTGTGTGAGATGGTTAGGTTTAGGGGTCGGTTAGTGTGTGTGTGTATGTGATGGTTAGGTTTAGGGGTCGGTTAGTGTGGTTAGGTTTAGGGGTTGGTTAGTGTGTGTGTGTGATGGTTAGGTTTAGGGGTCGGTTAGTGTGTGTGTGTGTGTGTGTGTGTATGTGATGGTTAGGTTTAGGGGTCTGTTAGTGTGTGTGTGTGTGTGTGTGTGTGTGTGTATGTGATGGTTAGGTTTAGGGGTTGGTTAGTGTGTGTGTGTGTGTGTGTGTGTGTGTGTGTGTGTGTGTGTGTGTGTATGTGATGGTTAGGTTTAGGGGTCTGTTAGTGTGTGTGTGTGTGTGTGTGTGTGTGTGTGTGTGTGTGTGTGTGTATGTGATGGTTAGGTTTAGGGGTTGGTTAGTGTGTGTGTGTGTGTGTGTGTGTGTGTGTGTGTGTGTGTGTGTGTGATGGTTAGGTTTAGGGGTCAGTTAGTGTGTGTGTGTGTGTGTGTGTGTGTATGTGATGGTTAGGTTTAGGGGTTGGTTAGTGTGTGTGTGTATGTGTGTGTGATGGTTAGGTTTAGGGGTCGGTTAGTGTCTGTGTGTGTGTATGTGATGGTTAGGTTTAGGGGTCTGTTAGTGTGTGTGTATGTGTGTTAGAGGTGTAAAGTCCAGGGGTCAGAAAGTAAAAGTCCTGCCATATGTTTATTCCACCCATAAACTCATCCAGCTGATTTCACTCATTAGTTCTCCTGGCTGAAAATCTGCTAATTAGCAAATCCAGGTGACTGGAACAAAATACTGAGGACTTTTACTTTCTGAACCTGGACTTTACACCTCGTATATATGCGTATGTGTGTGTGTGTGTAATGGGTAGGTTCAGTGTAAGGAGACAGAATATACAGTTTGAACAGTACAAAAACCACTACGTCTATGGAGAGTCCCCACCAAAGATAGGGAACCAGACGTGTGTGTGTGTGTGTGTGTGTGTGTGTATGTGTGTGTGTATGTGTGTATGTGTAATGGGTAGGTTAAGTTTAAGGAGACAGAATATACAGTTTGAACAGTACAAAAACCACTACGTCTATGGAGAGTCCCCACCAAAGATAGGGAACCAGACGTGTGTGTGTGTGTGTGTGTGTGTGTGTGTGTGTGTATGTGTGTGTGTATGTGTGTATGTGTAATGGGTAGGTTAAGTTTAAGGAGACAGAATATACAGTTTGAACAGTACAAAAACCACTACGTCTATGGAGAGTCCCCACAAAGATAGGGAACCAGACGTGTGTGTGTGTGTGTGTGTGTGTGTGTGTCACTTACGTGTCCTCATCATCTGATCGAGGCTCTAGACGCTCTTCATCATCACACTCATCACGCTCTTCATCTGTCAGATGCTTCTCATCTGATGACATCAGTGTCTCTGTGTGAAAAACACACACATCACATCACTGAACCCATTTCAGTGTGAGATCAGTGTGAGATCAGTGTGTGAGATCATGTGTGAGATCAGTGTGAGATCATGTGTGAGATCAGTGTGAGAATGTCTGAGTCTCAGCAGAACTGCAGTAGTTTTACCCGTGAGCTGTGCTTGAGCGAGAGCGTTCAGGAGCGTCTCCGGCAAACGCTTCGTCCAGTGCTTTCTGTGTCCTTCCTCCTGCTCCTCTGAAACTACATCAACACATCAAACCAGCAGATCATGAGCATTTCTTTCATGATGTACATTATAATGCATTGTCTTTTCATAAATAATTGTAACCAAAGTTAAAATGCATTATTATATTTCCAGATTCCTTGTTACATTTGAAGTTTGTCACATGATTTAATGCATTATACTTTAAGGTGTAACAGTGAATTTATCAATATTATAACGGTGGTCACAAAATAAAGTACATAATAAATGCATTAAAAAAATACTTTTTATAGTGCATTATATACAGTATAAAGGCTTTAAAGCAACACCATGTAGTTTTTCAGCCTTCATAATATCTTTCCAAGACCCTTGTGATGGTACATCGACTTACAATGGGTTGAATGACACGTTTGCCATAGCCTGACGGGGTCTGTATCGCTTTTACTGGCACTACAGAACTTCGGGGTTCGGATAGTAACCCGAGCATAAAAAGAACGACAAAATTCGACTGCTTTACGGCATACGTCACTTCCCCCACCACCCCCACCCCCCATTTCCTCAAATTCGGACGTGAGAGCCCAACTAGCGTTTGCTTCCCGGCTGGTATAGCGTGTGTATGTTGTTGTCATGGCCGAAGCAGCAACGAAACCGAAGAAGGCAAAGGTTTTGTCGGAGGAGACTAGGAAGAGAAAAAGGGAGAGTGACAAAATCAAAGGCCGGACGAGGATCAATACTGGTCCAGCTTTCGCTCGCTGGCGTGAGCTAAAGGAGGAGGAGGGGTGCCCGACCGATGCTGACTTGGCCGTCATGCTGTTGGACTAGTAAGTATATTGCTTGCATACTATCTCTAGTTTTTTCGAATTTGTTGTGTGTATCCCCTGGTGTAACCATGACAGATTTTACGACAGTAGTAGAAGACAATACTGTTTCCCAACTGTAGGGGGACCCCGAGAGCAAAACTTACATGGTGTTGCTTTAAGTAGAGTGTTACCACAGTTTTAATTAAATCATCCTAAGAAACTGATATACAGTGAGGAAAATAAGTATTTGAACACCCTGCTATTTTGCAAGTTCTCCCACTTGGAAATCATGGAGGGGTCTGAAATTGTCATCGTAGGTGCATGTCCACTGTGAGAGACATAATCTAAAAAAAAAAATCCAGAAATCACAATATATGATTTTTAAACTATTTATTTGTATGATACAGCTGCAAATAAGTATTTGAACACCTGTCTATCAGCTAGAATTCTGACCCTCAAAGACCTGTTAGTCTGCCTTTAAAATGTCCACCTCCACTCCATTTATTATCCTAAATTAGATGTACCTGTTTGAGGTCGTTAGCTGCATAAAGACACCTGTCCACCCCATACAATCAGTAAGAATCCAACTACTAACATGGCCAAGACCAAAGAGCTGTCCAAAGACACTAGAGACAAAATTGTACACCTCCACAAGGCTGGAAAGGGCTACGGGGAAATTGCCAAGCAGCTTGGTGAAAAAAGGTCCACTGTTGGAGCAATCATTAGAAAATGGAAGAAGCTAAACATGACCGTCAATCTCCCTCGGACTGAGGCTCCATGCAAGATCTCACCTCGTGGGGTCTCAATGATCCTAAGAAAGGTGAGAAATCAGCCCAGAACTACACGGGAGGAGCTGGTCAATGACCTGAAAAGAGCTGGGACCACCGTTTCCAAGGTTACTGTTGGTAATACACTAAGACGTCATGGTTTGAAATCATGCATGGTACAGAAGGTTCCCCTGCTTAAACCAGCACATGTCAAGGCCCGTCTTAAGTTTGCCAATGACCATTTGGATGATCCAGAGGAGTCATGGGAGAAAGTCATGTGGTCAGATGAGACCAAAATAGAACTTTTTGGTCATAATTCCACTAAACGTGTTTGGAGGAAGAAGAATGATGAGTACCATCCCAAGAACACCATCCCTACTGTGAAGCATGAGGGTGGTAGCATCATGCTTTGGGGGTGTTTTTCTGCACATGGGACAGGGCGACTGCACTGTATTAAGGAGAGGATGACCGGGGCCATGTATTGCGAGATTTTGGGGAACAACCTCCTTCCCTCAGTTAGAGCATTGAAGATGGGTCGAGGATGGGTCTTCCAACATGACAATGACCCGAAGCACACAGCCAGGATAACCAAGGAGTGGCTCTGTAAGAAGCATATCAAGGTTCTGGCGTGGCCTAGCCAGTCTCCAGACCTAAACCCAATAGAGAATCTTTGGAGGGAGCTCAAACTCCGTGTTTCTCAGCGACAGCCCAGAAACCTGACTGATCTAGAGAAGATCTGTGTGGAGGAGTGGGCCAAAATCCCTCCTGCAGTGTGTGCAAACCTGGTGAAAAACTACAGGAAACGTTTGACCTCTGTAATTGCAAACAAAGGCTACTGTACCAAATATTAACATTGATTTTCTCAGGTGTTCAAATACTTATTTGCAGCTGTATCATACAAATAAATAGTTAAAAAATCATACATTGTGATTTCTGGATTTTTTTTTTTAGATTATGTCTGTCACAGTGGACATGCACCTACGATGACAATTTCAGACCCCTCCATGATTTCTAAGTGGGAGAACTTGCAAAATAGCAGGGTGTTCAAATACTTATTTTCCTCACTGTATCTCATCGTGTGTGTGTGAGTGTGTGTCACCTGTCTGAGTGTCACTGATACTCTCTGTCGTCACATCCATGCACTCAAGAGCGTTCAGCAAGTGAGTGTAAGTGTGTGTGTGTGTGTGTGTCACCTGTCTGAGCGTCACTGATACTCTCTGTCGTCACATCCATGCGCTCGAGAGCGTTCAGTAAGTGTGTGTGTGTGAGTGTGAGTGTGTGTGTGTGTGTGTGTGTGTGTGTGTCACCTGTCTGAGCGTCACTGATACTCTCTGTCGTCACATCCATGCGCTCGAGAGCGTTCAGTAAGTGTGTGTGTGTGTGTGTGTGTCACCTGTCTGAGCGTCACTGATACTCTCTGTCGTCACATCCATGCGCTCGAGAGCGTTCAGTAAGTGTGTGTGTGTGAGTGTGAGTGTGTGTGTGTGTGTCACCTGTCTGAGCGTCACTGATACTCTCTGTCGTCACATCCATGCGCTCGAGAGCTTCAGTAAGTGTGTGTGTGTGTGTGTGTGTCACCTGTCTGAGCGTCACTGATACTCTCTGTCGTCACATCCATGCGCTCGAGAGCGTTCAGTAAGTGTGTGTGTGTGTGAGTGTGTGTGTGTGTGTGTGTGTCACCTGTCTGAGCGTCACTGATACTCTCTGTCGTCACATCCATGAGCTCGAGAGCGTTCAGTAAGTGTGTGTGTGTGTGTGTGTGTGTGTGTGTCACCTGTCTGAGCGTCACTGATACTCTCTGTCGTCACATCCATGCGCTCGAGAGCGTTCAGTAAATGTGTGTGTGTGTGTGTGTGTGTCACCTGTCTGAGCGTCACTGATACTCTCTGTCGTCACATCCATGCGCTCGAGAGCGTTCAGTAAATGTGTGTGTGTGTGTGTGTGTGTCACCTGTCTGAGCGTCACTGATACTCTCTGTCGTCACATCCATGCGCTCGAGAGCGTTCAGTAAAGTGTCAGCGGCGTCTCGACACCATCCGGCTCTCTTCTTCTGCTCCTCTTCCTCAGAGTTGTGTGGACCGTTGAGGTTTTCTCCACGCTCACACTTCAGTGTGTCGTTCAGGGGCTTGTCCTGTCACACACACACACACACCTGGTCAACCGTCATGCTTATATCCTGCCTGATCAATATTAGCCCACATTCACATCATTGCAAAAAAGAGATCAAGGAAAAGTAACATAACGCATTACTTTCCATAAAGTAACTGGGTGACGTAATTAGTCACTTGTCTCGAAGGTAAAGTTATATTGTAACACACAAGTAATACTGAGTGTGTGAGAGTCGGTTCACCTGTGGCTCCTCGTCTTCCTCATCTGTCTTCATCTCTGTGTGCTCTTCATCACTCAGCTTGATCTCAAACGTGATTCCTCTCTGAAACACACGCGTGTCGGAGCGGTCAAACATGAGTGTGTGTCTCGTCTTCGTGTGTTTTGTGTGTGTGTTTGTACCTGCTGCTCTTTCCCACGTGTGTGTGTGTCTCTGTTCTTCCTCAGTAAGTCTGTTCCTCTGTCCTGAGAACATCATCACACTCATCAGTTCATCAGCGTCACAGGATCTCCACGTCTGATTTTATTATCATACGCATCACAAATGTAATTTGTAATTTGGGAGAAATAAATATTCAGAAAATAATTATTCAGAAAATAAATCATCTCTGGATTTATTTTCATGAACTGATTTCAAAGTGGATTTAAAAATCGAAATGCTGTTGAGTGGCTGTAAAAGAAAAAAACTAAATTTTTATGAAAAATAAAAATATATTTTATTCTTTATTTCTGGTAAAAGATCATTAGACATTTTCTGCTCTTCAACTTCTGATTGGAGAAACAACGGTGTACACTGATATATATTCAATATCTATTTATGAATAAATTAAGTAAATAAAAATTTGTATATATTGATATTTTAATATATTTCATATATACAATATAGTTTTATGAATATATAGTAAAAATGTAATGTTTATATTTTAATAATTGTATATATTAAATATATACAATTATAAACATATCAATATATTTATATATTAACAAATATATTCATTAAAAAAAACATATATATATTTATATATAAAAAATGGAAGTTTTTTTAATTCATGAATACATTTATACATTCTATATCTATTTCTCTCTCTCTCTCTCTCTCTCTCTCTCTCTCTCTCTCTCTCTCTCTCTATATATATATATATATATATATATATATATATATATATGTATATTTATATATATATATATATATATATATGTAATATTAATACAAATAGAAGTTATTTTTTATGCGTTGGGTCAGAGGGTCACTCTTTGACCAGAAGTAGACTTGTGTACGGCCGTTACAGAAAGCCAGTGATTATAGTTTATAAAGTTATAAATATGGATATTTTTCTTACAGAATCGCATGGCTTTGCTTCAGAAGACCTTTATTAACCCTGGAGTCGTACTGATTACTTTTATGATGGATGGATGCGCTTTTATGGGCTTCAAATTTTCTCCAGCCATTCACTGCCATTATAAAGCTTGGAAGAGCCAGGATATTTTTTAATATAACTCTGATTGTGTTCGTCTGAAAGAAGAATGTCATATACACCTAGGATGGCTTGAGGGCGAGTAAATCATGGGCTAACTCTCACATGTGTTTGATTCGTAAGCGTCCAGAACCAAGAACACGTACCTCGACCTCTGCTCTCATTCTCATCTCTCTGACATCATGATGATACTGTTCTCTGATTCGCTGGAGCTGCCTCAGGTACTCCTGCAACACACACACACACACACACACACACACACACACACACACACACACACACACACACACACAGAGGCCTTCAGCACACTGAGGTGTCGTTATCTAACGATCATGAATAGGAGTGTGACGACAGTGACCTCCTGTCCCTGCAGTTTCCCGCTCTGAGTCGGTTTTCTCCCATGATGCTCTTGTGCGTTGGCCGGCCGACACTCTTCATCTGCTGTGGACGGTCTGAGACCCTGAACACCAGAAATGATCAATGATTTCACTGTACATCACATGAATACATGAATATCAGATAAATACAGCTGTAAATTACAGCACACATGCACACATATTTAATGATGTTATGAAAGCAAAATTATGGACGCTTGTGTCAGCCACAGAATAAAACTTTTTAAAAGATAATTGCGACTTTTTATCTCACAATTGCAAGTTTACAACTCGTAATTCTGACTTTATATCTCGCAATTCTGACTTTATATCTCGCAATTATGACTTTATATCTCGCAATTATGACTATATCTCGCAATTATGACTTTATATCTCGCAATTCTGACTTTATATCTCGCAATTCTGACTTTATATCTCGCAATTCTGACTTTATATCTCGCAATTCTGACTTTATATCTCGCAATATCTCGCAATTCTGACTTTATATCACGCAATTCTGACTTTATATCACGCAATTCTGACTTTATATCTCGCAATTCTGACTTTATATCTCGCAATTCTGACTTTATATCACGCAATTCTGACTTAAAATCTCGCAATTCTGACTTTATATCTCGCAATTCTGACTTTATATCACGCAATTCTGACTTTATATCTCGCAATTCTGACTTTATATCACGCAATTCTGACTTTATATCTCGCAATTCTGACTTTATATCTCGCAATTCTGACTTTATATCACGCAATTCTGACTGTATATCTCGCAATTCTGACTTTATATCTCGCAATTCTGACTTTATATCACGCAATTCTGACTTTATATCGCAATTCTGACTTTATATCTCGCAATTCTGACTTTATATCACGCAATTCTGACTTTATATCTCGCAATTCTGACTTTATATCTCGCAATTCTGACTTTATATCTCGCAATTCTGACTTTATATCACGCAATTCTGACTTTATATCTCGCAATTCTGACTTTATATCACGCAATTCTGACTTTATATCACGCAATTCTGACTTTATATCACGCAATTCTGACTTTATATCACGCAATTCTGACTTTATATCTCGCAATTCTGACTTTATATCACGCAATTCTGACTTTATATCTTGCAATTCTGACTTTATATCTCGCAATTCTGACTTTATATCTCGCAATTCTGACTTTATATCACGCAATTCTGACTTTATATCTCGCAATTCTGACTTTATATCACGCAATTCTGACTTTATATCTTGCAATTCTGACTTTATATCTCGCAATTCTGACTTTATATCTCGCAATTCTGACTTTCGCAATTCTGACTTTATATCACGCAATTCTGACTTTCGCAATTCTAACTTTATATCTTGCAATTCTGACTTTATATCTCGCAATTCTGACTTTATATCTCGCAATTCTGACTTTATATCTCGCAATTCTGACTTTATATCACGCAATTCTGACTTTATATCTCGCAATTCTGACTTTATATCTCGCAATTCTGACTTTATATCTCGCAATTCTGACTTTATATCTCGCAATTCTGACTTTATATCTCGCAATTCTGACTTTATATCACGCAATTCTGACTTTATATCTCACAATTCTGACTTTATATCTCGCAATTCTGACTTTATATCTCGCAATATCTCGCAATTCTGACTTTATATCACGCAATTCTGACTTTATATCACGCAATTCTGACTTTATATCACGCAATTCTGACTTTATATCACGCAATTCTGACTTTATATCTCGCAATTCTGACTTTATATCTCGCAATTCTGACTTTATATCTCGCAATTCTGACTTTATATCACGCAATTCTGACTTTATATCTCGCAATTCTGACTTTATATCACGCAATTCTGACTTTATATCTTGCAATTCTGACTTTATATCTCGCAATTCTGACTTCATATCTCGCAATTCTGACTTTATATCTTGCAATTCTGACTTTATATCTCGCAATTCTGACTTTATATCTTGCAATTCTGACTTTATATCTCGCAATTCTGACTTTATATCTCGCAATTCTGACTTTCGCAATTCTGACTTTATATCTTGCAATTCTGACTTTATATCACGCAATTCTGACTTTATATCTTGCAATTCTGACTTTATATCTCGCAATTCTGACTTCATATCTCGCAATTCTGACTTTATATCTTGCAATTCTGACTTTATATCTCGCAATTCTGACTTTATATCTTGCAATTCTGACTTTATATCTCGCAATTCTGACTTTATATCTCGCAATTCTGACTTTCGCAATTCTGACTTTATATCTTGCAATTCTGACTTTATATCTCGCAATTCTGACTTTATATCTTGCAATTCTGACTTTATATCTCGCAATTCTGACTTTATATCTCGCAATTCTGACTTTCGCAATTCTGACTTTATATGTCGCAATTCTGACTTTCGCAATTCTAACTTTATATCTTGCAATTCTGACTTTATATCACGCAATTCTGACTTTCGCAATTCTAACTTTATATCTCGCAATTCTGATTTTATATCTCGCAGTTCTGACTTTATATCTCGCAATTCTGACTTTATATCACGCAATTCTGACTTTATATCTCACAATTCTGACTTTATATCTCACAATTCTGACTTTATATCACACAATTCTGACTTTATATCTCACAATTCTGACTTTATATCTCGCAATTCTGACTTTATATCATACAATTCTGACTTTATATCTCACAATTCTGACTTTATATCTCACAATTCTGACTATATCTCGCAATTCTGACTTTATATCTCGCAATTCTGACTTTATATCACGCAATTCTGACTTTATATCTCGCAATTCTGACTTTATATCTCGCAATTCTGACTTTCGCAATTCTGACTTTATATCTCGCAATTCTGACTTTCGCAATTCTAACTTTATATCTTGCAATTCTGACTTTATATCACGCAATTCTGACTTTCGCAATTCTAACTTTATATCTCGCAATTCTGACTTTATATCACACGATTCTGACTTTCGCAGTTCTGACTTTATATCTCGCAATTCTGACTTTCGCAATTCTAACTTTATATCTTGCAATTCTGACTTTATATCACACGATTCTGACTTTCGCAGTTCTGACTTTATATCTCGCAATTCTGACTTTCGCAATTCTAACTTTATATCTCGCAATTCTGACTTTATATCACACGATTCTGACTTTCGCAGTTCTGACTTTATATCACGCAATTCTGACTTTCGCAATTCTAACTTTATATCTTGCAATTCTGACTTTATATCACGCAATTCTGACTTTCGCAGTTCTGACTTTATATCTCGCAATTCTGACTTTATATCACACGATTCTGACTTTATATCTCGCAATTATGACTTTATATCTCGCAATTATGACTTTATATCACGCAATTGTGACTTTATATCACGCGATTCTGACTTTATATCTCGCAATTCTGACTTTATATCACGCAATTCTGACTTTATATCTTGCAATTCTGACTTTATATCTCGCAATTCTGACTTTATATCTCGCAATTCTGACTTTATATCTCGCAATTCTGACTTTATATCACGCAATTCTGACTTTATATCTCGCAATTCTGACTTTATATCTCGCAATTCTGACTTTATATCTCGCAATTCTGACTTTATATCTCGCAATTCTGACTTTATATCACGCAATTCTGACTTTATATCTCACAATTCTGACTTTATATCTCGCAATTCTGACTTTATATCTCGCAATATCTCGCAATTCTGACTTTATATCACGGAATTCTGACTTTATATCACGCAATTCTGACTTTATATCACGCAATTCTGACTTTATATCACGCAATTCTGACTTTATATCTCGCAATTCTGACTTTATATCTCGCAATTCTGACTTTATTTCTCGTAATTCTGACTTTATATCACGCAATTCTGACTTTATATCTCGCAATTCTGACTTTATATCACGCAATTCTGACTTTATATCTTGCAATTCTGACTTTATATCTCGCAATTCTGACTTTATATCTCGCAATTCTGACTTTATATCTTGCAATTCTGACTTTATATCTCACAATTCTGACTTTATATCTTGCAATTCTGACTTTATATCTCGCAATTCTGACTTTATATCTCGCAATTCTGACTTTATATCTCGCAATTCTGACTTTCGCAATTCTGACTTTATATCTCGCAATATCTCGCAATTCTGACTTTATATCACGGAATTCTGACTTTATATCACGCAATTCTGACTTTATATCACGCAATTCTGACTTTATATCACGCAATTCTGACTTTATATCTCGCAATTCTGACTTTATATCTCGCAATTCTGACTTTATATCACGCAATTCTGACTTTATATCTCGCAATTCTGACTTTATATCACGCAATTCTGACTTTATATCTTGCAATTCTGACTTTATATCTCGCAATTCTGACTTTATATCTCGCAATTCTGACTTTATATCTTGCAATTCTGACTTTATATCTCGCAATTCTGACTTTATATCTTGCAATTCTGACTTTATATCTCGCAATTCTGACTTTATATCTCGCAATTCTGACTTTCGCAATTCTGACTTTATATCTCGCAATTCTGACTTTCGCAATTCTAACTTTATATCTTGCAATTCTGACTTTATATCACGCAATTCTGACTTTCGCAATTCTAACTTTATATCTCGCAATTCTGACTTTATATCTCGCAGTTCTGACTTTCGCAATTCTAACTTTATATCACGCAATTCTGACTTTATATCTCACAATTCTGACTTTATATCTCACAATTCTGACTTTATATCACACAATTCTGACTTTATATCTCACAATTCTGACTTTATATCTCGCAATTCTGACTCTATATCACACAATTCTGACTTTATATCTCACAATTCTGACTTTATATCTCGCAATTCTGACTTTATATCACACGATTCTGACTTTATATCTCGCAATTATGACTTTATATCACGCAATTCTGACTTTATATCTCGCAATTCTGACTTTATATCATGCAATTCTGACTTTATATCTTGCAATTCTGACTTTATATCTCGCAATTCTGACTTTATATCTCGCAATTCTGACTTTCGCAATTCTGACTTTATATCTCGCAATTCTGACTTTCGCAATTCTAACTTTATATCTCGCAATTCTGACTTTATATCTCGCAGTTCTGACTTTATATCTCGCAATTCTGACTTTATATCACGCAATTCTGACTTTATATCTTGCAATTCTGACTTTATATCTCGCAATTCTGACTTTATATCTTGCAATTCTGACTTTATATCTCGCAATTCTGACTTTATATCTCGCAATTCTGACTTTCGCAATTCTGACTTTATATCTCGCAATTCTGACTTTCGCAATTCTAACTTTATATCTTGCAATTCTGACTTTATATCACGCAATTCTGACTTTCGCAATTCTAACTTTATATCTCGCAATTCTGACTTTATATCTCGCAGTTCTGACTTTCGCAATTCTAACTTTATATCACGCAATTCTGACTTTATATCTCACAATTCTGACTTTATATCTCACAATTCTGACTTTATATCACACAATTCTGACTTTATATCTCACAATTCTGACTTTATATCTCGCAATTCTGACTTTATATCACACAATTCTGACTTTATATCTCACAATTCTGACTTTATATCTCGCAATTCTGACTTTATATCACACGATTCTGACTTTATATCTCGCAATTATGACTTTATATCACGCAATTCTGACTTTATATCTCGCAATTCTGACTTTATATCACGCAATTCTGACTTTATATCTTGCAATTCTGACTTTATATCTCGCAATTCTGACTTTATATCTCGCAATTCTGACTTTCGCAATTCTGACTTTATATCTCGCAATTCTGACTTTCGCAATTCTAACTTTATATCTTGCAATTCTGACTTTATATCACGCAATTCTGACTTTTGCAATTCTAACTTTATATCTCGCAATTCTGACTTTATATCTCGCAGTTCTGACTTTATATCTCGCAATTCTGACTTTATATCACACGATTCTGACTTTATATCTCGCAATTATGACTTTATATCTCGCAATTATGACTTTATATCACGCAATTGTGACTTTATATCACGCGATTCTGACATCTTTTCTCAGAACTGTGTTATAAAGTCCAATTCTAAGGAAAAAAACTACTTTTTGCGAGTTTATATAAAATTTCTGACTTTATCATAACATGCCATGCTGACTTTACATCATGCAATTGTGAGAAAAAAAGTCATAATTGTGAGATAAAAAATTATTTTTTTATTTTTCATTCTGTGGCGGAAACAAGCTTCCATACAAAATAGACCCAAACTGCCCAGTGCATGAAAAAGCAAAGGTTTGTCTGTGGTGAATGATAACTTGTGTTCAGTGACACTCACCAGTTGTTTCTGAGCTCTGAGTTTATACTGATGGGCTTCACGTCTCCTCTGAAGATACTCATCTCTTGCCCTAGCGACACTGAACACACGCGCACACACACACACACAGTTGTTTCAGAGAATATAAAGACATTAGTTTCTTTTCTTTAGAGTAAGGTCACAGATGAATCGATAAGAGCTCCAGTAAAGAGGATTTGGTTTCGAGTGTCTCACAGTTTGTAGGGCTCCAGTGAGTGTG